>NC_056746.1:206126063-206233868 GCF_019279795.1 Protopterus annectens | reverse complement strand
CAAGACAGGAGTAAGCTAGTAGAAGTGAAAGAAACTGAAAAGCTGCACTCAGACCAAACATGCTAGGGGCTACCATAGCTGTCATAAGTGAGACATAGGAGACTTGCTGTGGGTGGTGACAATGGAAATACTGCCAGACAACCCACAGTGAGGAGGCTGAGGAGAACAGTGTACAGGCCCAGGGTCACCTACCAGGGGTTACATGAGCTGGAGATAGTGGAGCGCTATAGAGTGAACAGAGACCTCCTGCAGCAAATTGTCAAGCTGTCCAGGCCACGCCTCACACACACAGAACCAACAGAGGGGAACCCATCCCAGTGGAAACCAAGGTATGTGTTGGCCTAAGAATACTAGCAACAGGTACCTTCCAGAGACCAACTGGTGATATGATGGGGATATCACAGGCATCAGCCTCCAGGGTACTGCACCAGTTCCTGGATGCCATGTCAGCACATGTCGGTGAGCATGTATATTTCCCCAATGCCCGTGAGGTATTGGCCAGCAATATGCGTCTCTTCCAGCAAATAGTGGAATACCCTGAGGTAGTGGGTGCAATAAACACATACACATCAAAGCACCAGCCGGTGAGCGGGGTAGGGCCTACATTAATTGCAAGGGCTTCCCCTCCATCAACTGCCAGGTCGTGTGTGATGCCCAGTGCATAATAATGAATGTGTGTGCTGGCTGTCCTGGGAGCTACCATGATTCCCATCTGGCATTTGGCGCAGCTGTACCAGACATTTAAAGATAAAGGGGGTGGGGTTGTTATTATGAGTAAAACAGACTATTTGAACAAAATGACAATAATGTTGAGTGACAATAAGACGTATGAAAAAGTGTCAAAACATGAAATGGAAAGGGCATATGTTAAGGTGGATTGGTATCTATATGAATTTTTTATGGATGGTGTCATCACCAAAGATGAATATAAATTTTATTAGTGGAACATCCAATGACGCCATACATTTTGGTATCCCAAAATCCATAAGGACATACACAATCCACCCTTTAGGCCCATAGTCTCTGCCAGGGGTTCAAAGACTGAAACCATTGCTGCTTATATAGTGCATTAATAGGGGAACTTTAAAACATCTGCCTCATATATTAAAAGATTCCTGGCATTGTCTAGAAAAAGCTAGAGAACATTTTGTTGATATTGAAGACGATATGATAATGGTAACTATTGATGTTGTCAACCTATTTACAGTGATTCCTCATGACCTAGGTCTTGAAATGTTTGAGACAAGTTTGCTGAAATTTAGTGAGTCTAATAAAGTTGCAAATTGTTACGTGAACTGATGGCTATTGTACTTGAAAACAATTTTATGTTTATTAATGGTGAATATTATAAACAAAGTACAGGTGTGGCCATGGGGCTAGATCGCCCCATTTATACCAATTTGGTGTTAGCCTTATGGGAAACACAAAGTGTTTTTACTTCTAGTTTCTGGCCTAACATTGCCCTTTACTTAAGGTACCTGGACAACATTCTTATTTTTTGGAAGGGCAACAGAGAAATGCTTACTGAGTTTGAAAATTTTCTAAAAACAACATCTAGTTTTTTTGAATTTCACTTTTAAGACATTTGACAACAATTGTGAGTATTTAGACATTTTATTCTATAAAAACATGAGTAAGTTAGAATCAAGCATTTTAGAAAAAAAACTCATTCCAATTCTTTTTTACATTTTGATAGTTGCAATCCCTATTACCAGAAAAAGAATTTAGTAAAGGGACAGATGGTCAGATTTTCTAGAATTATTAGTGAAGACATACATTTTTACAATGAGATTAAAATATTATCAGATATGTTTCTGGATAGAAGTTATCCATTAGAATTAATTGTTAAAGTTAGTGAAGAGATTTATATTAAAGACATCAAATATACAAACCTATATTAAAGTCACGGTTTGACAACAGTACATCTAGGACTAATAACACTACTAGAAATGACACCTTTATTATACCATTTAATGATATATCACCCAGGATAGTTAATATAGTACATGAGACCTGGATAAGTATTCTCCAGAATAATGGTGACCTTATTGATAATTTAGGGACTGGGCCCAAGGTCACTTATAGTAGGGGATGAACCTTAAAGAACATTTTTGAGGCAGTTAATAATAAGAATATGTTCAACACATCTTGATGAGCAAATGTGGGGCATGCCATACTTGTAAATTTATTAATGATGGACCATATGTTGCGGTACAAAATTTTGGCAAAACAATTAGATGCCCAGGTCATTGTAATTGCAACACAAAAATGGTGGTGTACCTAGCTATATGTTCATCATGCCCAGCCTTCTATGTTGGCAAAACGATAAGGAAACTTTGAGAAAGGATAGTGGAACATGTTAGAGACATTAAAAAACAGAAAAATACTAGTTCCCTTTATATGCACAGTCTAAGATGCCAGAATTTTAAGAGATTTTTATTCTTTGTTATTGACAGAATTGTATACTACAATAATAACAAAGGTGGTGATGACAACACCTTACTTGAGGCTAAAGAATGTTTATGGCAATTGCACGCTAAATGCAAGTTCTAGCCCTGGTATTAACAAACATATTTCTATATCAAGTATACTAAAGTACAAGTCTCAATTTATTTGATCTTGTATGTATTAGGTTAACATCTGATAATTTAATGTTTTAAATAATTTGTATAACAATATGAATTTTAATGTTAGTAGGGAATTTTTCAATGAATGATTTTATGCTGGATTGTATAACAATTATTTATTTTTAATAATCATTTAGATTACCTAGATATTTATATATGTATTTTTAAAATGTATTTATTGGTATTACATATACATAGTTTTGACAAGAAGGTTTTATTACATTTACAAATTAATAAGTTTGCACAAGTCCTGGCTGTTCACGTTTATTTTTGATGTAAATATTGCTGATTGTACCTTTTAAATGAAAAATTTTTAGCTGCATTAGGTAATAATTTGTTTAATTGTTTAATTGTTCAATTATCCAATTTGTATAAGGATTTAAAGGAGGTTCAACACAAGGATTGTCAGTACTCTGAAGATGCCCTGTTGTGTGTGGGTGAAAGCGCTTAGTACAATTTTGGTTAAATAAATTAATGGGTGGTCTACAGTTGTTCCTGGTTAAGCCTTTTTTGTTTTACTGTACCAGACATTTGCTAATGGGGACATCCCACATGGTCACCTAGTGGGGGATGCAGGTTATGCACTGAAGCCGTGGCTGATGACACCCATCAGAAGCACACACACCTGAACAGGAATGCCATAATGAGGCACGCACAAACACGTAATGTAATAGGGTGTGTTTGGGCTGCTCAAGTCATGGTTCGGTGCCTGGACATATCTGGTGGAGCCTTGCAGTACTCACCAACTACATGTACCCAAATTGTCATGGTATGTGCTATGCTACATAATATGATCCTCACGAAAACAGCTGCAGCAGGACCAGCATAGTGCCGGGACAAACAGCCCCCACCATTGCCAAGGCCATCACAGGCAAGGCGTGACTCGGAGGAGGAACAACCTGAGCCTGCCCCAGTAGGCAGAAGGAGGCATGCCCAGTATGCCCTGGCCTTGGCAAAGAGGCAACGCATAGCACATACACTGGCTCAGTAGGAACCCTGGGAATGATACCCTCTCTGACTCACTCATATAGTAACAGGGATGCCTAACATGACACAACCTGCTCTCAAACATGTACAGGGTGTAGTATGTGCATCCAACAGAGGCAGCCCTGCAGCACCACCAGAGGCAAGATTGCCATGTGTTAAGCAAAGTAACACCATCTAGTATAAGCAAACATGAGACCCAACCTAACATCTCACCTCTCCAAGCATGATGCCACACTATGAAGACAACAAGATCAAGTACAATAATTGGCTGAGGTATTGCTGTTAGCAAGGGGAACACATGGCTGACAGCCTGGGCTGACATGCCGAGCAAGACATGATACCCCACCTGCTAGGGATGGCATGCACCCAGCACACCTGGCTGTGATACTGGCAAAGGCTGTTGTCACCCCCACTGTGCCTGGAATAGGTAAGTCTGGAAACACAAACCCACCACCATAGGTAGCACAAGGGATAATAACCTGGATGTAATGCTACCCAACACCAGAAGTCTAACCTGCAAGGTGCATGCAGACCAAACACACCACAGCATGGAGAATGGTAATATGTGTTCTGTAACAGAAACCTGGGCAAGGCCCAGAAGAGCACCCTAATACTACCAGGTTATGCCTCCTACCATGCTCTACAGCTCCAAACATGGAACACGACAATAGGAGTGTGGCTGCAATAATTATCAAGAATAACCACACCCTCAGGTTGGTACCACAGCAAGAAGCAGCATGGACTATCCACGGGCAAGTAACACTGTCTCAAACTGTATACCTGTTTGAAGCCTGCTACAGACCACACACACAAACCCAGGTACCCGGCCAGCCTTCCTGAAGACACTTCAGAGTATGAATGTCTCAACAAATACCAAACAAGGCACACACAAAGAAGTATGACATAGGTGGCAATCCATTATGTATGGAAGAAGTAATCATGGACCTAGGGACACAAGTGGACGGTAACCTGTCATGTGACACTCACATTGCCAAGGTGGCCAGGAAGACCTGCTATATTGCCCACCTTAATATGAAAGGATGCACATGTAGAGCTACAGAGGTCACTGTGCCCCCATACTCTTCCCTTATCAGGCCCATACGTGACAACAATGCCCCAGTTCGGATGTACCTTACCTTACACATGCAGCAGTCAGAAAAGACCCCAAATGTACCTACCAACAGGATAAAGGGTCCAAACATTGACATCTGCAGCCTGGCTGAAGAAACCACAGCCCAATTCAGAAGCATACTGCACAGTCAGAGGTGATGTATGCCTGATGTACAAGGCCATGTCCAATCCAGAATGAATGGACATGCTCCACTGCAGAAACCCCAAATCCAGCGGACACACCACAGTGAGATATCTGAACCTCCACACATAGATTAATAGGATGTGCTGGAGGGACAGATCCATAACCCAGAGGCTACTGACACTCTGGAATAGAATCCAAGTCCATGATAGGCTGAGCTCCACACACAAACTCAACAAGAGAAATCCGGTGAAGTGCATGGGAGATAGGAGGTGTACACTGGGGGCCATCCCTGTGTCATAACTAGGAAAATAAACCCTATGTGGGCATAATATGCACATTGCAACGGGTGTTGAGACCCACACACAGTCTGTCTGTGCTCAAACAAGGCCAGGGCAGATAGCCTAGTATGAACCTATGAACCTATGATGATACAAATTGTGCAGGACACAAAGGATTATCACACAGCTGTTTTACCTGATGGTAGTAACCATGGTGATAATCCACAGATATGCTCTACAGCACTCTAATATCACAAACAATACACCAAACCCAAACACATTGCCAACAGCCTACCGAACAGATTCCTTCCAACCTCCCCACCAGCACCTAACTGCCAAATATCTGTCCCAGGAGAGTGCTGGCCCCCTGACATTGCAGATGCTGAGGTAACAGCCAGCATCCACAAAGCACAACACACAGCATCAATGGTACCAGATGGTGTCCTGGGTTGTGTCCAACAAGTACTGTAAGAAGAATGGAACAGCAAATAGCATTACTGCGCACTATCAGTCCTACCACAGGATATGTACGAAACAGCATTGTACAGCAACAGTGGTCCCACACCACAAAGGGGGTGCCTGAATGGATACTGCAAACTATCACCTCTCAACCCCGACTATCTAGGTTGGCAAAGTAATGGAGAGGATGATCATGGATCCCATGAATAATGGGATTGTGTACCTACAGACATTGGACCATACCCAGTGTGGCTGTCATAGGGCAGATCCTGCCCCTTACACATGTCTGACTCATATGAAACGTGCACCAAGCCCATTGATGTGGGGAATGTTGATCACACAGCCTATCTGGACCTTGCTAAACCCTTCCATACAATACCCTAGCTGGCGGTACAGATAAGCTCACCAGCCTAACTATAAACCCTATGCAAATAGATGGGTTGCAAACCAGCTCAAGGACAGAACTGACCTGGCAGACATGCTGTAGCCATGGCAGACTGCAAACCAGGTACAACTGGCATCCCACAAGGCATGGTCCTGGGACCTCTCATGTATGCTATATATATATATCACATAGGTACAGGCCAACATGGATGGACTCTGTCTGAACAGGTTTGCAGGGGACTACAAAGTGGCCACCATATCAGACCCTCCTGCTGCCACAAGCAACCTACAAAAGGCACACATAGAAACACACAAGTGGTGCCACAGCCATGTCAACAAGCTAAATGCAGAGTAGTGTATAGTCAACCCCTGTGGAAACACAGTACATGGCCAGAAATTACCACATAGGTGTTAACCCAGTAAGTACATCAGGAGCAATAAGAGACCTGGGGACACAAGGTGATAGATATCCTGCATGTTGCAACCATGTGTCTGTAGTGGTTACAGAAACATACCATATACCCACCTAATCATGAAGGTAAGCACAGCTTGGTTAGGGTAGGTAAATGTGCCTCTCCAGTTATCCATCAGCAGCCTCACAATTGTGTACAATGGCCCTTCAGGGATGTACCATAGCAGACACCTGCAGCAACTGGAAAGACCACACAAATACTCCACCAGGAGGATTGCAGAGCTGTAACAGATGCCATGTGTCGCCTGAGTAAAGAAACTGCAGCTCCACACAGTGCCATACTGCCTGGCTGGAGGTGAACTGTGCCCAATGTATAGAGCCATGACCAACCTGGTATCAATGGACATTTGGCACCATGTAAACACTGAATGCTGGTGACCTATGCAGCTGACAGGCCTAAACCCCAGCACAGACATAAACAGGACATGCTGTACCGATTGGGCCATGACCCAGAAGCTCACTCCACCCATGACTAAACTCCCACTACAGGATATCCAGGGAGTCCCTGAGTGACTGTCATCCAGAGGAATCATGATGACTGGATGGGAGATGGTAGGTGTACCCTGGATAACACCTGTATGTCACGGGTAGACAGAGGCACAGCACACTAACCATGACATATGTCATGGCAAACACCAGTAAATGTGTGTTGAAGGATGAACACTCTCTGACTAGCATTAGAAATGGACTAGGGCACATGGCCATTGTTTGTCACTGTCCACACAAGTTGTGGAATACATTAACAATGTCGGACAATCATGTACTATGCTGTCCATATCTGAACAAATGCAACATGGTCGTATCTGCACAACTGGCCCTCAACCAGTCTGGTGTGTTCACTATAAATATTACAAGCAGTGATAGGACTGAAACCAATTATACTGTCCACCACAGTGAAAGTTCTGCACCAGTACACTATACGACAATACAACTGTTTGGTCAGCAGGAAAGGATGATGACAACTGTATGCAAACTATCCCATGGCGACCATACAGGCACAGCATAATGCCTGTTAGGTTCAGACACAAAGCAGTTGGGCAGTAAGAACACAACCTGATGTCCAAGACTCAACGGTACATGTGATATATAGATGGCGTCCACACACAAACAGAAATGTGGTGGTCCACAGATCCCAACATAAGGAAAGGTCACACGGGCATGCTCGCACACTTGGATAAATGAGATGTGGCAGTCAAGAAGCCATACAAACTGCGAACTGGGCATGCTCACACACTTAGGCCATGTCACAGTTCAGCAGTTGCACACACATATCTGGCATTTCTATGTGTTAACACAGGAACCTCCCACAATAGAGACATCTGCCCAGTGCACACAGTGAAGTTACAACAGAGACATAAGTAAAGTACTGGATCCCACTCATATGCAAACATCTCCCACAGTACACATGTTGTTTATAGAGATAGGGAAGGCTATGGCAATAAATTTCCCACAAACAGTATATGAGCAACAGATACTTGCATCTGATAGGTAAACATATGGCCGTAGAGTGCAATACTTGACTGTTGTCCCTAGGGAATACAGAAGGCTATCCACAGTGTATTTGGCGTCTGCCTCCACAGTACAGTAGGCCACTGTGCCTGTGCAAAGTTAATGCATAGATATGCTCTCCCCTGTACTGATGGATAGTCACAGATGTACATACCTCTTCATCCATAATGATGTCAGCACACTATACATATGTCAGGAGCAAAAATTATACCCAGTAATGTGAATAGCGCGCTCTGCTACTGCGTCTCTACCAAGTGTTATAACATAGTTAGGTAGGGGTGTGAATCCTGCAAGTGCCCATTGTGTGTGTGAATGTGTGTGGGGGAGTAGTGTGTGCAATTCCATGTGTATGAGAAATGTCCCTTTTGGCAACTATTACTACACAACACATGCTGCATATTCCACTGTGTAAACACTGATGATGTCAGCACCCTATAAGTACAGCAGGAGAAAGCAATCCTCCCAGTAATGCAAATAGCGTGCTCTGCTAATGTGTCTCTCGCAAGTGTCATAACAAAATTAGGTCAAGGTTTGAATCCTGCAAGTGCCCACTGTGTCTATGAATGTGTGTGGGGAGTAGTGTGTGCAATTCCATGTGTATGAGAAATGTCTCTTTTAGCAGCTATTACTACACAACAGATGCTGCAAATTCCACTGTCTAAACACTGATGATGTCAGCACCCTATAAGTACAGCAGGAGAAAGCAATCCCCCTAGTAATGCAAATAGTGTGCTCTGCTAATGTGTCTCTCACAAGTGTGATAATATAGTTAGGTAGGGTTTGAATCCTGCAAGTTTCCAGTGTGTGTGTGTGAATGTGTGTGGGGAGTAGTGTGCAATTCCATGCGTATGAGAAATGTCCCTTTTGGCAACTATTACTACACAACACATGCTGCAAATTCCACTGTCTAAGCGCTGATGATGTCAGCACCCTATAAGTACAGCAGGAGAAAGCAATGTCCCCAGTAATGCAAATAGCGCGCTCTGCTAATGCGTCTTTCACAAGTGTTATGACATAGTTAGGTAGGGATTTGAATCCTGCAAGTGCCCAGTGTGTGTGTGTGAATGTGGGTGGAAGAGTAGTGTATGCAATTCCATGTATATGAGAAATGTCCCTTTTGGCAACTATTACTACACAACACATGCTGCATATCCCACTGTCCAAACACTGATTATGTCAGCACCCTATAAGTACAGCAGGAGAAATCAATACCCAGTAATGCAAATAGCGAGCTCTGCTAATGCTCTCACAAGTGTCATAACATAGTTAGGTAGGGTTTGAATCCTGCAAGTACCCAGTGTGTGTGTGAATGTGTGTGGGGAGTAGTGTGTGCAATTCCATGTGTATGAGAAATGTCCCTTTGGCAACTATTACTACACAACACATGCTGCATATCCCACTGTCTAAACACTGATGATGTCAGCACCCTATAAGAACAGTAGGAGAAAGCAATCCTCCCAGTAATGCAAATAGCACACTCTGCTACTGCGACCCTCACAAGTGATCTAACATAGTTAGGTAGGGGTTTGTATCCTACAAATGCCATGTGTATTTTTGTCACACAGTTTGTCCATGTGTGTGGGGTGTTGTTCCCAATATTGCACGACATACATTATATCAGTAATGTTAATGCACACATGATGTATGTGTGTGCCACCTACACATATGTACCTGTGAACTGCAAGAGATCCCATGTCCGAAGCCTGCCTCATGTGAATACATGGAATATGCATCAGACAACTGTATGACTGTGGTGTTCTGTGCAGGGGCTGCATGTGGTATGTGACTATACAGTGTGGGTTGTAGATGGTGTCATCCCACCAGCGAGGGATACATGAATGTTCTGGAGCATATGGTCCACATGTTGGTGATGAACAGGTGCAGCATGTTGTCACCATTTGTGGGAGTGGTAAGTTGTTCCATAGCAATGCAGGGAATGAATGATAAGAACCCTTCAGATAGGGTCTTGCAGCTAGAATAATGCTCACACTGTATGTTTGGGTAGTCGCAGTACAACCATATAATGGTGTGTGTAGAGACCATCATATTCCCAGTGTTGTCAGGAAGGCCAAGTGGGTTTCCTGGGTATGGGAGTGTGGTGTGTGCCAGGCTATGAACCTGAAGGCAGTCTAACCCCCTGTGTGTTGCACATGGAGAGGCTCTGATGCTTTGTGCAGTGCCACCAACCTGGGGGTGTGTGTATCTCAGGTGCCTTTGGATACATCCCCCCTGTTCTGGTTTGGTGCATGTGTAGGGGATGACAAGCATGTTATCAGGACTGACCTGGCACTGATGGTGTGCACCTGGGAGCCTTGTACCAGGAGTCTGTTACTGCACGGATATTGCTGTACCCCATGCTAAGGACAGTTTCCACTGCATGCATCTTGAGGTTTACACTGCTGCTGTTGAGTAGCATTGCTATTAGTGTCCTATCCCGTGTGATACCTGTGTAGGTGGCTATGTAATGTCAGCCTTGCATACAAAGGCACTATGTGTGTAGCAACAGCCTCTGCCAATATACAATGGCCCATGGGTGACAGGTGCAAGCTGTCCCAAGCAAAGCAATGTGGTTTGTCCAGCATGTAATCCCACACTGACAGGCATTAGATCCCCTTTGAATGTCACTGAAAGATACGTTAATTGCAGAAACTGATGATCCTGTCTATATATTGTGGCAGCATTCTTGGTGAGGGTGAGATGCTACTCAAGTCCAGGGTCATACCAGCCTGTGCCACAAGCTCAGAGAGCCCCTCTATGTCCCCTAACATGTAGTCCAGGGAGGTGCATCAGAGGTCATACACACTGGCACAGACAATGACTGAGTCATACTTCTACATGCCTTGGAGTGGCTGGTATGCTTGTGTTATGTGGTGGATCATAGTGCCCGACGGGCAGCTCAGCGTGACCATCACCTTGTTCAGCCTGGGAGCAGGACCTCAGTGTATGTGACGATAGAGGTACCTCATACAACTGTAGCAGGTGTGTTGTCAAGCCATTATGGCCTGTGACTGTTTGGTACACAGGCTTTGGGAGCTATGTGTTGCATGTGCTCTGCTCTGGCTTAACGTTTGCTTGTGTGTCTGCTTTGCAGGTGTCAGCTGCTCAGGCAGGATGCTATTCTGAGAGCCCAATAATGTACCTGTGTGTGTTTGTGTTTGGATTGCGGTCGTGGAAGTTCTATGGGAGACTGGTACTGTATTCACTGTAGTATCCCACTCCACCTGACAGGGAATACCAGTGCTGTGTTAACAGAGCTTAGCCCCAGTTTGGCTATGTGGTTGCATCTCTCACATGTGTTGTGCGTGTATGGGAAGGGAGAGGGGTGTACATGACGCCGCTGTAACATTGCCACATGACTCACAGATTCACCAACTGGACCTGAGAGTACATCGACAGGTGACCTTTGCACATGCTACCATAGCATTGTGTCTCCCATACTGAGTAACGACACATAGGGCCAATGGGGAACAAGGTACTCAAGGTGACTATGTGAGGGTGTAGTGCTCCTGATTTGTTAGTGCTGGCATATATGAATGCTGTCTTGAGCAAATGTGAGGTAAGTCATATGCAATGTGTTACAGGCAAGCTACATGCAAACAGGACAAACAGTGACGTTCTGTCAAGTGACACATGGACATCAGTACAGTAAGCAATACAGATGTCATTAGGGATCCACAGAGGCACTGTATATCTGCACTGCAGGTGGAATCAGTGTTTCAGGAACATAACAGGCAAACATGCATACAAACAAAGCTACAGTTAGCAGGCCTGTATGTAGACTATGCTACAACAAACAAGGTGTACGACTTCCAGTAGGTAACAGTGCATATATGCAGGCACTATAAGCCAGTACCCAGACATTCACAGGTCAGACGGGCTGGGTCCAGCCGCACTGCAGAAGTGTATAGACCACGTACCTTCGTAATGTTGAATAACTGGCCTGATACCCAAGTGCTCATACCTGTAATAATACACATGTCAAATAACAGACACTGAGCCCTCACTCAGCAGTTCCAGACTTAGTATGATGTATGCTACCTGTCCTGGCACCACAGTATCCTTGACATGTATGGACACTCTCCCTCCTGTCATAGTTAGTTCTGTGTTTTGGTGCTGTCATGCATGGTATGAGGTGTGACCTTGTAGTGCTAGTGTGCTCTTGTGAGCCTTGAACCTGTTGTGTAGTACTGCACAGATATCAACATCCTGAAACATCAGCATTGCAGAGTCGTGTGGACAGCATGCAACTCGCAGTTGACATGGCCATCATTGAGTATCAATATGTACATTGTTGTATCCCCTGTGCTACCTATGTAGGTGGCCATCCCTTCACAGCCTCACCACCAGTATGCAAAGATGTGCAGACATAACACTGTGGTAATTACTATGGGTGTACAAAACAATACATTGACATTCATACTGTAACTGCATCAGGCATGCTGGTATATACCCACAATGCTATCATTACACTGTACTGTTGTCAACATCATACTATTACAATACGTCTATGTACTCTCCTGTGCATCAGCACCATGTTAACCTGTTCCTGCACCAATTTTACAGATTGCAGGAGGTGGCACAGTTTCATCATATGCACAGGGTGTGTACCTGGTATGCCTGAGTCTGCCACTGATACAACCAATTGACATGTGTGTGTTGGTGAGGGACAGCAGTATAAGATGGGGCAATGTTGATGCAGTGTGTGCGTGTACGGTAGCCCTAGGTGTTATCACTTTGCATGTGTGTATGAATGCACACAGTCCCACCTCATGGCTGCCATATACAGGTGTTTGTGGACAGCCACAGACTGTACCTGCCAGGTCATACAGATCACTGTCTGTGGCCATGGACATGGTACCTGTGCCTGGCAGGGGTGCTACGGACCATATCAGGTACTAAGCCAGACTGGGTACTGTCATCAGAAGCAGGTGGTTGGTGACTGGAGACAGGTCCCTGTTGGGACTGTCCAGCGCCACGTGCACATGGTCTCCTGGGGTGGTCTGATGACAGCACAGACCCAGCATTGCTGGGGCTGCTGCTGGCACTATGAGCGACGAGCCTGTTGTCATCCGTGACGGCTGCCAGCTGCTGCTGTTGCAGGCATACAGCCACGTCGATGCCTCAACCGTCCACCATTGCCCTGGCTCATGGACATGTAGTTGTGGAGCAGATCTAATGTGTCCCCCCAACGTCTGTCAATGACCTCAGTGAAGTTGCGGATGGCAACCGCAACATCATGCATACTGTCACTCATGGCTGTGTGACATACTCTCAGCTCCCTCAGACCCTGTCTGGTGTACCGTTCCATATGTGACTGTGCCTGCATTACAGCCCGAAACATAGCTGAGGTTAAAAGACCTCTGTGGGCACATCTGACAGGGGCGGTACGCCCATGGATGCTCCCACGAGAACCCATGGACGTCTGCCTGTGTGGTACCATGTCAGGACCCTGGCCATGGCTGCTGTGTGGGGATGCATGTGCCACCAGTACCACATTACCCTGGTCAATGCCCACTGTATCCTGTCCATCACCTAGGGACATTGGTGACAAAGGATGTATTGGCAGGATGACTGTGCGCATTGATGGGGTCGACAGCTGTGTAGTGTCAATTGGCTGACCAATGACGGACCCTGGCACACCTACCTGTGCCATTACACAGGTATCATCATTATCACTATCCACAGCAGCTGATTCAAGTTCCCTGCTGCACGACACCAGAGCAGCACCAGAACCTGTGGGAGTAACACAGGAAACACAGTTTACAATGTGTACACAATGTCACCACTGATGCACACATGCACACATGCACACATGCACACATGGGCACATGCACACATGCACACATGGGCACATGCACACATGGGCACATGGGCACATGCACACATGCACACATGGGCACATGCACACATGCACACATGCACACCTCAGTATATGAGATATCAACCCACAGACACAAACACACCTGCAATCAAACACATAGCACTACTGCTTCAGCCTATTATTATTATTAGTCTACAGAGTATTGAAGGTAATGGTATTACACACTCACCAGCATGGATAGGCTGCCTTACTGTTACACCAGAGGGACCTGCAGAAAAGAGACATTTATCATCAGTGGGCACAACTGTGCCATTGATACTGTGGGCATGTTACAGTTCAGTAGGGCAACAGTTAGCTTCCACAGGTGTACTGCAGATATTGAGGATATCACTATTGCACAATAATTACCAAGATTACAGCTACAAAATGAGGACACACCTCACACATGCATAACCTAACAGTGTACAGCATGGTCAACTATACACATGGCATGTTACCTGCATGCTCTGTGTCCTGCTGCTGTGTGGCTCCAGCCTCCATCATTACACATGTATGCTGCTGCTGTTGCTGTTGTGCTGGAGCCACAACACTTAGGAGTAGTCCCTCCAGTCTGGTGAGGGGGGGATGTCTAGCCACCCCACCACCTGTGGCAAGCTGCTGCCTGTGGATTTCTGACACATGCTGACGGACATTTCTAATTAAATCAGTGCAGTGATGGCGTACCTGCTCATATGTCCGGTTATGTGTGCCTATGTCATTTACCCAACAGACCAGGTCTTGCCACAGTGCAGCCCTCTCCTGCTGGTTCTGGCTGGTGTGGGAAAAGAGTACAGCAAAATCCCGCACCAGGCTCTGGTGTATCTCCTCCTCCTCTGCAGCAGAGTACACATGGTTCCACTGGTGAACCATAGCCCTGAAAAGGAGAAGGAAAATATGTCAGCAATATCTGTCAGCAAACTGTGGCACACATAATACACATAATACTCGACTGCAGTGATATAACTTAAGCACCATATATAGCATCTGTCTGTCTATTGGGGGATACACATGTAAATGACCAGATATCAGTGCTCATCCGACAACTGTGCAACAGTACCTGGCACACTCCATATGACAGACTAGTATACTGCAGCAGTCAACACACTGTTTCAGGTACAATACACAACCTCGCACTGGGGGTTTGTATCAAGGTACTGTATGGGGAACATTATCAGCCCATGCACTGCACACAATGCACATTACATATTTCACTGGTAATGCACACTACTCTTACTTGCCATAACCCTACCTACACCACAGTGACATACAGGGTAACACAGCATAACATATGGCAATGTAGTATGTGTTGATTGCAATACCTCACACACCTGTCTCTGGCCTCACACCAAGGACACACACTACCATGACAGACAGACAGTCATGGTGAGCAATCACACCAGTACACAACATGCACCCAGTCACTAGCACACTCATTCCACTTCACATATTCTGTTTGCAATGTGTTCATGGGTGTGCATTGTGTCGTAGGTAGGTAGTGTGCTTTTGGCCCTGGGCCTACAGCAGCATACTGTTATGCTACCCTGCCCCTTGTGACACATGTGTTATGATCGTACCTGCTCCTTACAAACAGTTACACAGGGTGACTCATACAGCATATTACCTATCTGCATAACATTCAGCAGGGGTATGTCTGACATCTACTCATGGGGAGCCTTGCTTCTTAATTCTGTGTGGTCTACTACAGGGTATGTCATATCTGTGGGTAGGGTCCTGTACCTCCACCATGTGCTCTATACTGCAGTGACAAGCACGACAGACATAGGTAATTTGTGTTTTGGATGTTGGAGGTGTTACCATGGTTGTTAGACAACTGTCATGGGTGTGACCGAACTATGTATATCCAGCAGTGGTAACCTCTATGTAGGTAGTCTTGTGTGTGCTCTGTGGTGTTTGAGTGCATTGACACAGTTGCTTGCATATGTCTGTGTCCTTCTCCATATCTGTAGCTGTCATGGGAGGTACATACCGTGTAGGACATTGTGGGGTGTGGAGGGGTACAGTGACCTACATGTCCATAGCTGACACACCATGTCCGCTGACACATTCCATGTACAGGTATTACAGGACTAGTGTGCCACTGTGTATATCCATGTGGAGCCTATTGTACACTTGTTGCCCCTGTTCCCTCCTGACACATGCAGTGGTGGGCAGGCATGTACATATGTGGTGGTTACTGGTGTCAGTGTTTTTGAATGGGGTATGGTACTCTTGTATCCACACTGGTGTTCACTCCATGCCTTTGACACCAGGCACCTGTTGCAAGACATCTGCACACATGTGCCTCACACAGTCTATATATATATATATATATATATATATATATATATATATATATATATATTGATATGTTTATATCTGTATATAGATATATATATATGTTTGTATATATGTATATAAAATATGTATATATAGATGCAGATATATACATATAGATGTGGGGAGAGAGTGAGAGAGACACAGGGAGAGTGAGAGTGTGAGGGGGTGGGACAGAGAGAGAGAGAGATAGTCATATACAGACATATCTGTTGTCAGTCAGATCTATCTGTAAATGTATATGTCTCTACAGATATCTATATATGTATGTGTGTATTACATATATCTGTACATACATATTCTACCAATCTCAATGTCTGTGCAGTAAGTGAGAACCTGGTTCAAGGCTCCTGAGAGCACACCAGCGCTACCAGGCTATACCCCGTATCATGCTTTTTGGCCCCAGGACTCGGGACAAAACAAAAGGGGAGGGGGTGTGTCCATATTCATGAAGGACACACACACCTCCAGGTTAGTGGCAACACATGAAGCATCACAGACCATCCAAGTGCAGATAACCATAGTCAAACCTGCTATACAACTGGTAGCATGTTACAGACCACCCTCCCAATCTCAGGAACCACAGTCAGCCTTCCTGAAGACATTGGAGGATATGAATGTCCCACCACACACCATCATATTGGGATACTTCAACTACCCTAACATACACTGGGTGCATTATTCTACCCCAAACACCCTAGTCCAAAGGTTCCCGGAATTCACTAAGTCAAATGCAATGGAACAGCTAGTCACCTCTCCCACAACAGGAGATAATATACTAGACCTGATCATCACAAACATGGGGACAATGTGCTACACACCGGAAGTATACCCCTCACTAGTCACATCTGACCACAGACTAATCCCCCTGGATATACATATCCCACCTCCCCCACAACACAAAAGACTACAGTGGGAAACCTCTCACATGCCGACTTTATACTTCTTATAACTGAGTTGGTATCCTTAATGCCCACTGGGCCAGTGTAAACCACTTCCCACAATGCAGACACCTTCACATATGCTTTCTACAGACATGTCCATGAATGCATGGATCATGCAATCACAAATGAAACCATGACCCCCTCCACCAAGGCAGGCATCCTGTCTGGTGGACCCCAGCATTGAACAAATTGTATAACAACAGAAGGTAGCTACTGCACGGCAGAGCATAATTCCATAGAGCTACGGCATCTCTGATCAGCAGTAGTAGAAAGATACATTTTGTTGTACAAACATGCAAGGCCAGCAATGAGAGGGACATCGCTATGGACACTACAGATAACCACAATGGCTTCTTCTGCTATGTTACACACCTGGGTGGGAACCCTCAGTTGTGTTCACAGTTAGTTCACAGTGACAAACGCTACACTGAACACACAGATAATGCCAACATTCTGGCAGACAGGTTCAGTGCAGATTTCTCTCCCTCACCCACACATGAGGAATTACTTATCCCAGCTGACTGTAACCTCCCTGCCATCTCAGATGTCCAGCTGAGAACCACCCTCAGCAAAGCTGTAAACACAGGATCAATGGGACCCAACGGTATTGCAGGTTGCATGCTTTGTGAACTGCAAGAGGAGCTACACATGCACATTAAATGCTATTCCGCCATAGCCTTACTACAGCATATGTACCTGGACACTGGCATACAGCAACAGTAGTCCCACTCCACACAGGAGGCACCTCTACAGACCCTGGTAACTACCGCCCCATAAGCTTAACCAGCCTGGTCTGCAACGCTATGGAAAGGATCATTATGGTACTCATACACAGAGACATTGGGGACTTAGACACTTGATCCCACCCGGTTTGGCTTTGTAGAGGGCAGATCCTGCCTTATGAACCTGGTTGACCTTTTCAATTCAGTCACTAGAGCCATTGACGAGGGCACAGTGGTCCATACAGCTTACCTGGACTTGCCTACGGCTTTCGACACAATACCGCACTCTGGCATCATAGACATGATCAACAGCTGAAATGTAAATCCATATGTCACAAGATGGGTTGCAAACCGGCTAATGGATAGAAACCCTACAGTCAAACTCACTGGTGCCATGTCAGACTCAGAGCCAGTCACAAGTGGTGTCCCACAGGGCTCTGTCCTGGGACCGCTCATGTTCAGCATATAATTCTCAGATGTGGAAGCAGACATGGGAGGGTAGTGCCTGACAATGTTCAAAGATGACTGCATACTAGGTGCCATAGTCGATACACCAGCTGACACATACATCCTACTGACAGGCCTCATGGACACCACAACTGGTGCCGGAGTCATGGCCTTAAACTGCATGCCACGTAATGTATACTCATACCCTTTTGGACGGACAAGATACCCACATATTATCACATAGACAGTAACCCACTGAGTACAGACAAAGTAATCAGAGACCTAGTGACACTGATTTTATTTATTTATTTATTTGCAGTTGGTTTACCAGGATAGTCCATTGGGCCAAAAGAACCCGTTTTCAATGGAGTCCTGGGGAGAAAAGCTCCAAATACAGACAAAAACAGGTACATGCAAAAATTACAATAATACTTATACAGAGTAAAAGATAAAAACATTTAATACATTTAGGTTCAAAAATTCAAGAAGCATTCAAAACAATGCAATCTGATGTGGATTAAATGTCAGGGGAATAAGTTAAAAGAGTAATGTTTTATGCATTCAAAGAAGTTGTATAGACTTGCATTACAGGGTAGGTATTCTGAGGGAACGTAAGCTTAGATAGGAAGAGTTATGTATGTATATGGGAAGAAGAATGGGAAGAAGAATGGGATAACATAGAATTATGAGGGAGGGAGCAAGAACAATCCCATTGGGATCTTAGGTATGAATGAAGAGATTTTTGAACATGTACTGGTTAGAGGAGGCAGAATGGATGGTGGAAGTGAGTTCCAGAGGCGAGCAAGATTAAAAGATAGTAGGTGTTTACCTGGGGATGAGATGGTTTATGTACTTGTAGTAGGTTTTGATTGTTAGACCTTAAGACTCTGTTAGGTAGGTGCATTTTGAAGGAAGACAGGAGGGACAGAGAGAGGGGCTAAGGATGAGCTTGTAAAAAGTCAGCTGTATATATATGAGTTGATTCGGTAATTGAGCCAGTTTAGTTTATGGAGAGAGGAACAGTGATGAGTAGTGGACCTATGGCTATTGGCTTAATTTGGCAATTTTGTTATAGCAGGAGGAAAGCTGTTTTTAGAGAAGTCTGAAGATTGGTCCATAATGGAGCCCCATAGAGAGAGAAGAGAGGGATGAAAAGAGGAAAAGTGTGATTTTGGAAGAACTTGTAAGGTATTGGTTCTGGTATAGCATACCTAGTTTTGATGGGTTTTAATGTTTAGTTGAAGATGTGAGTTGTAACTAAGCTGATTGTCAATCTGTACACCAAGTAGCTTAGTTTGGGACACTATTTCAAGGGGTGAGTTATTTTGGCTGGTAATTGAGAATGAGTTCATGTCGAAGGAAGTGGATTTTGAGGAGTAAATACCATAAGTTTTGTTTGGAGGCATTGAGTGCTAAGTGATTTGATTTCATCCAATGTTCAGTAATTGAAAAAGCTTCCTGAGTAAGTTTTGGAGCAGAGAGGGGAGGTGGCAGAGCAGATGATGGTTGAATCATCTGCATATTGAATGATGTTTGCAAATGGGATAGATTTGTGATAATCATTGATAAATATATTAAAGAGGAGGGACCAAGAATAGAACCTTGAGGAACTCCAGTAAGGGTACTAAGGAATGGGAAGTGGCCTTTTTCCATATTACAGCTTGGTATCTATTTGATAGATAGCTGGAGAACCAGTTTATGGTAGAGAGAGAGAGGTTGGGTTCTGACAGTTTGGTTAAGAGCAAGTTATGTGAAATGGTGTCAGGCTTTGGAGAGGTCAAGTAGTAAGGTGGAGACAATGTGACCGGAATCACGTGCTGTGTTAACAGTCTCAAGGAAGGACAACAGGGCTGTCATAGTGCTATGATTTGGCCTAAATCCATGTTGTGTAGGGGTTAGCAGGTTGTTGTCTAAGAGATGTGGCAGAAGTTGAAGGTGTATACACTTTTCTAGAAGTTTAGAAATGGGGACAGAATAGCAATGGGACGAAAGTTACTGATGTTGCAATTGTTGCCTCCTTTATGTAGGGGGATTATGAATGCTTGCTTCCACAATTGGGTACAATGCATTCATGGATGGAACGATTGATTAAGATGCTAATAGGATAAGCAATTGCATCTGCTGCTATCATTAGGAAGTAGGAGGAATATTGTCAGGGCATTAGTACATGGCTTCAGTTTCTGAAGGAGTTTCTTTATAGTGGCCGTGGGTATAGGTTTTAGTGAAAATAGAGAAGGATGGAGAGAGGGAGAATTAGAGGGGGGTACAGGTGGAGGGGGAGTCTGAATGGTGGTTAAGGTGGAAGATAGGTGGGGTGAAATAGAATTGGGGATAGGGTTATTTGCAGTAGAAGGAAGGGGTGTCTTAGAAGGTGAGGTGGGGCCTGTAAAGGAGGAGGTGAGTTTGCTAATGGAGTCGATAAAAAAGGAGTTGAACTGTGTAGCTAAATCCAAGTCTGGGATATTTGGGTCTGGGGTTGGGGTATGAGGTTTGCTAGGGTTAAGAAGGGTGGAATCCTTCCAGAATCTCTGGGGTTAGTTTTGTTATTGTTTTGGAGTGAGAAGAAGTATTGTTGTTTATCAGAGATAATTAGCTTTTAACTTTATTTCTAAGGGTTTTATATGCAATATGTTGTTCTGAGGTCTTATTTCTCAGGTAGAGTCCCCAGGCTTTGTCTCTAAGACATAGCTGATAATGTGGTTATGGTTAGCCATGGGGCAGATTTTATTTTATTCTTTTGTTCTTAGTGGGGCTTGGCAATCAAGTATTCCTAAGAAGGTGGAGTTAAAGTGGGCAACTGCTTCTTCTAAGGGCAGTGTCTTTAGATTGTTCCAATTGATTGCCTTTAGGGAATCTATGAAGATTGATGGGTTGAAACTTTTGTTATTGCGGGTAGTGATGTAGTTGTGGGTGCAATAGGAGATGCAGGGGAGTCGGTGAGTGAAAGTAGGCAGATGATCACTAAGAGGGTCAGGTAGTGTACCGCTATCAGAAAAATAATGGGGTGTGACACTAGAATCCATTCAAGGATGGTGCCACTGGAGGGTCCTTTGATGTGTGGGTTATTGTGTTGATTAGTTGTGAAATGTTATATAGATTTATGTTAAGATGATTGGTTGGAGACTGGATGGAGGTCAATTAATGTTTACATCTCCTAGGATTATGGTTTCATTGCTTATGATATCAGAGAGCCAAGAGAGAATGTTTTCAGTGTAGAAATATTATCCCTGGGGAATGTAGAGGATGCTAGGCATATGTGTTTGTGCTTGTTAACTTGTAGGAGAGAAAGGAGTATTTCAGCATTATTAAATGTAGGAATAGGTTTGTCATATGGGGTGACTAGCAAGGAAGGCAGTATAGAGAGCAACTCCACCGCCTTTCTTTGGGTCCTGTCTTTTCTGATGATTGAATAGGTGGGTGGGGTTATTTCAGAATCTTTTATAGAGGGTTTTAACCATGTTTCTGAGATAGATAGAATGTCAGGTTTGTTATAGCTAAGCCATGCATGGAGGATTGGAACTTTATTCACTATACTTTGTGAGTTAATAGAAGTAAAGAATATAGGCTTGTGTGAGGAGGAAGATGAGGAGGGGCCGGGGTTGGGATGGATATCACCAGATAAAAGACTGGTAATGAAATGAAGGATGGGGTTCAAAAGATAGTTGAGGGGTGAAAAAATGATTTGTGTCTGCTGTGATGGCCAAGGGGTGTATAGTTACTAAAGGGATATAATTTTTCTGAGAGGTGAAAACTTTGAATGAGAAGGTGTAGAGCTGTGTTATTGGGTAAAGATGGGAGATAGGAGTGTGATTGTGGCAGTGAGGAGTTCAGGTGGTTGGTTGAATGATAAGGTTGTGAAAGGTAAAGAGTATGTGGTTGGGTGAGGTGATAAAGATATGATAGTTTAATGGAGAGCAATAGAAGAATAAAGAAGGATGAAGGATTTAGGGGCATGTTGAGAAGTTGCTTTGTATTGAGTGTGAAAGTTGTAATATATGTGTTGTACTTTAATTATGTATGTGATGAGAAACAAATCTTGTGTAGGTTGAGTAAGATAAAGAGTAGTAAGAGTGGAGCTGGGTGCAATTAAGCTGGGTAGGTGAGTGAGAGTTTAGAAGTCAGAATGTAAAATATGTAGTAGCTATGGGTGTGGTTACAAATTGGATAATAGGTTGTTGGGGGTGTGTCTGTGGTGATGAAGGTTGATTGGTTTAGAGAGGAAGTAGGTGTGGAGACAAGAGGGATATAGCTAGAGGTACTGGGGGCGGGTGGGATTTGGGGGCAGGGTAGGGGAGCGGAGTGAGCCCGAAGGGCGAACGGAGCGGAAACACCAGGAGAAGGACGAGAGCCAATCAGTGGGTAAGGATTGCAGGAAAGTAAGCTGAAACAGAGTCAGTAAGGTTCTAGAAATAATGGGTAGAGAGGGCTGGGAGTTTAGAGAGATGATAGGAAAGCAAAGGCTAGTAAAGGTAAAATACGTAGAAAGAAATGAAAAGTAAAGAAAAAGGCTGGAGAGGTAAAATGCAAGGAGTAAGTATAGTAAGGAATATCAAAAAGGGGGGGGCGCCCTCTAGTGGTTAAATGTAGAAATACACTAGTCCACTAAGGCAATGAGTGGGCTAAAGAGGACTGAAGGAAAGGGCCTGACAGGATTAGAGAGGTAGATAAGGGTAAGAGTAGAGAAACAAAGATGAGAGGGAGATGTAGGCCGCTGGCAGTTCTAGCAGGGAGATAGCTTACACAGATTACAACAAGGAGTATAAATGCAGAAGCTTAGTGGCAGTAGTTACACATACTTCTTCTGTGTCCTTTGGGATAGACCTGAATCAACCTTCCCGACGGGGTTGAGGCAGCAGAGAGGTAAACTTGCTGGACAATGGATGAGTCAAGTGACTTTTGTAGGTATGTGTAACAACCCAGGCGAGGTCTCAAGGGGAAAATGCAGGGTAGAAACAACTGGAGACAGGGGAGAAAGAAGAGAGAGGATTAGTAAAGGAGTAACAACAACGTTTCTTTAGTAGTGGTGATAGGCAGCTGAAAAGTGTTGAAGGCACTAACAATACTAAAACTTGGAGCAGATAGTGGCTAGGTATAATATATAAAATACAGTGAAATATTGCAGAACACATACAATCAGCAGTAGAGGTAATATGGCAATGTTATTCTAACACAATGGTTGAATACACAGTTAAATGCTGTAGTCCACATAGAGGTATATGACTAGGCTCAAATGCAATAGAAGTTAAGTAAAACAATATCATTAGAAATACATTAGTTCCAACAGTAGGCACTACAAAATAAATAGCGTGCCCCTGTGTTACTGCATCAATGCAATAATAGCTCCTAGGCGCTTCCAGTAGTTGCAATTAGCCAGGCGCGTGTAGAGAACACTTGCACGTGGAAGCTGGCGTGTTAGCGCAAGTAATTTAACAAAAACCTGGACAACTAGCAGATTCAGTAATTACAGCAGTACCAAACACAGTCATATTCCCTAGGTGCATCCAGACAATAAGCAGTCATGCGCTTAAGGAGTAAGTACTTCTAAGATAAATAACAGTGTATTACTGCCAGCAGGAGGCAAAAAACAATTTCAGCAGTCGCTAGGGTTAAGTATTTAAGAACTAAAACTATGCAGATACTAATCGCTACTGCTGCACTATCTAAAGCAGCAATCCCTATAAGCAGGGTTTTAAGCAAGCGATTAGACTCCGATGCTCTCTTAAAGCAGCAGTCGCTAGGGTTTAAGTAAGTGAGAAGCAAAAATATGCAGATGTTAATCGCTACTGCTGCACTATCTACAGCAGCAATCCCTGTACGTAGGGTTTTAAGTAAGCGATTGGACTCCGATGCTCTCTTTAAAGCAGCAGGTATGTAGAACACTCAGAAGCTGCAGTCGATAGAGTATAAGAAAAAGCTATACAATGTGACTTTGACCAGAATACACGGAAAACAAGCGTATATAATCTGGAGCGCCTATCTTAAATGTTGTTTAATAGAACAGGTCCTCAGCCGATACTGTTATAACAGGGATATTGTTCGCATAGGTCATTCTTTAAACCCTTATCTTACACACTAACTTTAGCTATATACTCATAGAACAGGTCTTTATAAATACAGACACACGCTACAAGTTTAACACCATGTTACAGCAGAAAAGAACATTTCTAAACACAGTAAGGGCATTATAAGAACATAAAACAGCAGTCGCTAGTGATACAGAGCAAATAAATGCATTTCAAATGTAACACTAAATGTCGACATAAGGAACTTTCCCTCTCACAGCAAGGTTATAAAATAACCTGAACAACAGTCGCTAGTGTTATGTAGCATATAATTGTTAAAATTATCAGGTCTAAGAACAGTAATGGAAATCCTGGTTGAAGCGTAACAAAAAAAAAAAGCACATTGAGTACTTACAATTAGAGCGTTCTCCCAGCCAGGTGCGTACAGCAGCAGAGGATGAGTGGGGTTTAAAGATGGCGCCCAGAGATGAGGGAGGGAATATATCACCTTTAGGCGGATATGGAGTGAGGGGGGAGGAGCAGGGATGTGAGCTAACAGGGAAAGGTGGAAGTTTTATGGAGATAGGGGGGGAGCCACACAGAGTAGAGAGCAAGCCAGAGGGTAGGACGGAAAGTCAAAAATAGGTCAAGGGATCCACGAAAGTTGTAAGGTAGTACAGAGTAAGGCTAGAGGAATGTAAGTCAGGCAAGAGAGAGAAAGGAGCAAAAACACCAGGAGAAGGACGAGAGCCAATCAGTGGGGTAAGGATTGCAGGAAAGTAAGCTGAAACAGAGTCAGTAAGGTTCTAGAAATAATGGGTAGAGAGGGCTGGGAGTTTAGAGAGAGATGATAGGAAAGCAAAGGCTAGTAAAGGTAAAATACGTGTAGAAAGAAATGAAAAGTAAAGAAAAAGGCTGGAGAGGTAAAATGCAAGGAGTAAGTATAGTAAGGAATATCAAAAGGGGGCCCCTCTGGTTAAATGTAGAAATACACTAGTCCACTAAGGCAATGAGTGGGCTAAAGAGGACTGAAGGGGAAAGGGCCTGACAGGATTAGAGAGGTAGATAAGGGTAAGAGTAGAGAAACAAAGATGAGAGGGAGATGTAGGCCGCTGGCAGTTCTAGCAGGGAGATAGCTTACACAGATTACAACAAGGAGTATAAATGCAGAAGCTTAGTGGCAGTAGTTACACATACTTCTTCTGTGTCCTTTGGGATAGACCTGAATCAACCTTCCCGACGGGGGGTTGAGGCAGCAGAGAGGTAAACTTGCTGGACAATGGATGAGTCAAGTGACTTTTGTAGGTATGTGTAACAACCCAGGTGAGGTCTCAAGGGGAAAATGCAGGGTAGAAACAATTCTTCTGTGTCCTTTGGGATAGACCTGAATCAACCTTCCCGACGGGGGGTTGAAGCAGCAGAGAGGTAAACTTGCTGGACAATGGATGAGTCAAGTGACTTTTGTAGGTATGTGTAACAACCCAGGCGAGGTCTCAAGGGGAAAATGCAGGGTAGAAACAATTCTTCTGTGTCCTTTGGGATAGACCTGAATCAACCTTCCCGACGGGGGGTTGAGGCAGCACTGATCAATGCTGATCAATGCTGACCTCTCATTTGACACCCACGTTGCCAAAGTGGTTGGATAGATTTCCTACCTTGCCCACCTTATCATGAAGGGATTCACATCCAGATCAAAAGGGGTCATTGTACCCCTATACTCCTCCCTTATCAGGCCCATGACTGTATACTATGCCCCATTTGGTATGTACCTCACCTGTCCCTTGCAACAGCTAGGGTGACCCCATAAGTACATCACCAGGAGGATCAAGGGTTGGCAAAAACTGTCATATGCTGCCAGACTAACGTAACTCATGCTCTATTCCATAGCATACTGCCTACGTAGGGGTGATCTGTGCCTGATGTAGTAGGCCATGTCCAATCAGGTATTGATGGACATGTTCCACCTCATACAATCCAAATCCATCAGAACCACAACAGCTACGGATTTAAACCTCAGCACACATATGAATAGGACATACTGTAGGGACAGATCCATCACTAAGAGGCTTCCCATACTGTGGAACAGGATCCCAGTTCATGTTAGGCAGAGACCCTCACTGACACTCTTCATGTGCATTCTTGACGAGTGGATGGGAGATCATAGGTTTACAGCAGGGGTCATCTCTGTGTCACTACTAGACAGAGGCACAGTAAACTAATGCTATTATGTAGGGGGGGGGGTCTTCACTGTGTCACTACTATACAGAGGCGCAAGTTTCTAAATCTATTCTATACACTGTCTGCAGATAGCCTAGTACTAAACTATGACACTGTGAAACTATATATGTCTATGTATTTCTGCATCCCTCTCTATCTATGTATACACATATGCATAATATATATATATATATATATATATATATATACATACATATCTCAATATACATACGTATACACATGTTTTATATATATATATATATATATATATATATATATATATACTCCTTTTTAGTTCCACATATGTATACACACAGTAACATACTGCTGAACATCCATTACTGTACAACCTACTTGTACATTGCACTACAACCTACATTGCTATGTGCACATAGCTACCGTCACATACATATGTATGTGGAACCTTCAGTGACAGTTGCAGTATGTCCCCTGCCCTATGCACATCTTCATATACATAGATACAGACCAATAACACATCTGGAGGGTTCACAGTATGTAGAGTATTATAGTAGTACTTTACATTACCTGTGTTTGTTGCAGCTGTTTGCGTAGGCTTGCAGTTACTTGGCCCACTGGGCCAGTGTAAACAATTGACGGGGATGGATGTTTGGATATCTTGAGCCCATGAGCCCACAGATGGCAACAGTGGAACTGAGATCCCCACCCATGGGCAGTTGCCACTGTGCCTTCACTGCCCAGGATGGGGCTGTGCTGGGGGCTGTGTAGGCCAAGCAGCAGGCACGCCGTGAGTTGTGCCACCCATGCCTCAAGCTGGCGTAGGGGCCCAAGCACAGCGTGCCGGATCTCCCTACACACCACAGTCCAGACACTATGGAGGATGAGTGGATGTTCTCCTCCGGCCACGCTTGCAGAGGGGGGACGAGCCCCATCCCCTGCAGTGCTTCCACCCGCAGGTGGCACAGGGCCACTGGAGGAGGGTCCAGCCTGGGCACTACTGCCAGGTCCACTCGCCAGCTGAGGTGGGAGAGGTGGGTCCGCTGGAACCCGCCTTCCCTGTCATCCTATGTTTTGCATTATTTTATAACATTTCGGGTTATTAATGTACAAAACCATTCACAATTAGTTGTAACAGCATGCATTAGTATTCCCATTAACCAAACACCCATAAATTCAAGCCATTGAACAGCAAGCATAACACATACATAATTTGAACAGCAATACACAATCCAACAACATGCAGGGTTGATTGATGGCAACAGGCCATCAGGTTTGGATGTATGAACAGGGCACATGCATCAACGTACATGCAAATATGTATGAACCAACAGGACAAATGTCCAGGGGTGTTAATTGTGAATGCACATACCCATTTCACGTGGAATGGATTATTTGTGGTTATAGGGTAGGGTGAAGAAATATTTCATTAACAACTTCAAATACCTATACATATGCTGTACATTTCTACTAGCTGCAGATATATACACACTACAGGTCTAACTACAGTTTCCTATGTGATAACTAATTCAGGTTGGTGATAGGAATGTTACTGTTACATCAATATACATTTCATATTTATTCATACACATTCATATCTGGCTCTGTTCAGCTACATCATCCTGCTACATTTGCTTTATATGGCTATAGACAACTGTGGATGTTTGGTATTTCATACAACCATACTATCTGCATATTGCAAACTCAGAGCAACATATCCAGATTTTGGGACACACATTCCAGCTTCAGTACTTTTTTCAACACATGTTGCTGTTTGGTTCTGCCTGTCACATTCATTTCATTCTGTACTGACTGCAGTATACATTATTCAGGAGTTATTACTACTTTATTGGTGGATTCATACCTCTTTCTCACACTCTCTCACTTGTTTTATTTTTACAATTCAGGATGGTACTTAATTCTAGGCTTTATTGACATGGTTTACTTTTAGTTATAACAATCCTTTCCAACAGTCTCACTTGTGTCATGTTTCAGAATTTAAACAGGGATATATTTCACACATGTGTTTTACTCAGCTTCTGTAGCTGTACTTTTCAGCCTGCTGCAGGTTATGTACTATTATATTACAGGTGGGACATCTTTATTTCAGACTTGTTTCATTTTTATTTTTGGATTACAGGCTGCATCACACTTTTGTAATCAAGCAATACTTGCAAACTCTCTTACACTGTTGCTTGCACATTTTATTAATAAGTGACTACACTGCACTCTTTTGCAAGCTGTCATACTTATATTTTTTTACAGTTACAGGGAGAGAATTACTGACCTGCCTGGTGGCGCAACTGCACCAGCCTATCGGCATAGGCTCGACGGTTCATGGAACGGACACCTGCAGCTGTAATATAAATGAAGTAATATTGTAATACACATCTCCATAATATCAGCTAGGTTAATTTCTTACATAAATAATTACATGTAACTTACTCAGTAGTGGGGCGTTGGGCATTTGCCGGGCCTTCTGGATCCAATGGTTCAGTTGGTCCTGCTTCCATCTCTTCAGGTCCGCATGGTGGTGACGGACCTGTTCACCAGTCCTTGGTATTCCTGTGGCACTGGTGAGATCATGTGCCAACCGGTCCCACGCCTCAGCCCTATATGCTCCCCACAGGACCTGGCCCTGCATGAGTTGGGCCTCATGATCATGGACGAGGAGCCAAATCATATATTTGGACTCCTCAATGCCCCACCTCTGTGCTCGGAAGCAACTACCCTCTCCTACACCTGCCATCCTGGCTGCAAGTCGGTTCCACAATTGGTTATGCTGTGTATTCCTGCCTATGGGGCTTATAAATGCCGTTTTTACCACACTTATCTGTGATTGGCCATTTTGGAATTGTATCAGCTTCACAAAACCTGCTTTGTCATGCTCCTCTTTCTATTCATTCCTATATATATGCTATTACTGCATTTCTAAATGCAACTGTCATGGCTTAGTGGTTCAGTACTTTGACTATGGTGCATGGTATCCTGGGTTCGAGCCTGGCCATTGCTTTTTATATTTTATGACTGTCTACACAGGCTAGGAGGTGTGTCTGTATAAAGGCAGTTTTGATACAGCTTGCTCAACATTGCCTGTCGGTTAGCTTGTTGGCACGATGCGCAGCTCCGCGCAAACGGGCCACGCTCGTTTACATGTTGTTTGGCTGTCAGCATGCATATTACGCTCAGCTCAACTACAGGCACACAGTTTCAGCGTGTTAAAATGCTGCTCAACCCCAGGCACTCATTTTACACCTGTTAAACCACTGCTCACCTACGGGCACTCATTTTAATCCTGTTAAAACACTGCTCACCTACAGGCACTCATTTTAAACCTGTTAAAACACTGCTCACCTACAGGCAGATATACTCAACTTGTTAGACTGTAGCTCAGCTATAGGCACATCTGACATTTTTTTTTTTTTTTTTATTATCTCACATTTCTTCAAAATACATGGCCCATTTCATTACATTTTACATAAAATATAATTTTATATATGTACATATATGCCAGGGAATTGTTTTGTGCTTATTTCACTAAAAATAAAAATTGATGTTGTGGGGCCTCAAACCATGACTGCCTCCTCTTCAGCCAACATCTCTACCGCTACACTATTGCTTCTTGGCTTACTTTGCATATTTAGTTCTTATATGCTTTTCCACTGACTGCTAACTGTGGCTAAGCGCCGGGCACGCCACAAAATGAGTGCACTCACGGGCAAACATCTTTACAACTTATAAAAAAATATATAAGATGTTCATTTATACATTTTATGTTCATAATCTGTGGGGGCATGTGTTGTGTTGTGTTTATTCACATTTACACGGACTCTGTCGTGAGGGTTTACTTTCGGGACTTTTACTCTTCTGGGGGCGTGTCCATTTGCAGGGCTTGCCCTATGGACACGCCCCCTACTGTCTTACATGGACTGTGTTAGCCTTAGGTGTGATTCAGCATGCCCTCATGCATATGCATGGCATGCTGACATCACACCGTTTAACTGCAGCCTCCGTGTAAGCCTTGTAACTCTTACACGGAGGCTTCGTGAATCCTGCCCATTGTTTTATAGTGTGTGTGTGTGTGTGTGTGTGTGTGTGTGTGTGTGTGTGTGTGTGTGTGTGTATTCTTGCTTACTATTAAACAGACACTTTCTGTTTTAGAGTGTGTTTGTGTGTGTGTGTGTGTGTGTGTGTGTGTGTGTGTGTGTGTGTGTAGGCATGTGTGAATGCCTGTGTATTCACACTTGCTAAACGTCAAACCTTTCTCTTGGGAGAGCTATCATACAGTGAACTATCAGGGATTTTGTGCTTAAATCCCTAACTCCACCCTCTGAGGGCTTACATGAGCACTCACATCATTGTGGAGGGATTCTATGCACTCTCTTGTGTGTACCTACCTGAGAGGACTATTGTCAGAGGCTTGGATTGTAAAGCCCCATGTCCTTCAGTCTTATGGTTATTGTTGGAGACTTATGCAGGAACACTTTGGCGAAATGGGATCACTTTTTACCTCCTCCTGGGATGATTGGCCAGCATAAGCCACACATTCTACCCTCCCCACCTGATTCTTCCAGCATCCAAGCAACTAGAAAAACACAGGCCATCTGGGTGACAGTCAGAGCTTCACCTGTCTATGCCACAGAACAGGGATTCTGTGCAGGTAACTGACCTCTCTGTGCCACAGAACAGGGACTATGTGCAGATAATTGATTAGAGTGATAGCTGAACTGAAGAGGGTTACCCACTAGAACTCCAAGATTATTAAAGTTTAATACTCTAGTTGATTGTTTACTCAAAGTAGCCATCATCATTGTGTCTTATTTTACCTCATGTCATTTGAAGGTACTGAATTATTTTCTTACGTCATGTTTTTAGCCTGTCATGGAGGATCTCATTAGTATTTTGTAGGATGTCATGGTCCTGTTTGTGTAATAATTTTAGTTATTTTGATATTATCAGCTTATTTCCACATTAATATTATACTGTCAAGTGATATGTCAGAAGTATAAATTAAACATTGAAGGGAGCAGACTAATACCTTGGGAATTCCTGTTTACAAGTCAAATCGTTCTCCTTTCAAGGATCCATCGTGTACCCTCCACCATTTGGTAGCATTTATTTTAAAAACATTTGTGAGTAACTCCCAGAAGGGTGATTTTATTATGCCCAAAGGCTGCTGATAAGGTGGAATGTTTCATGAATAACACAGGGAAATACCTCTCAACCTCTTAATGCAAGAGATCTGGAAAAAGCCCAACAAAATGGTGGGACAAAGGCCCAAAAATAGGAACATATTGCTCTTATAAACTTAGAAAGTTGCTAGAGTAACAGGATTTGTTTTAACATATGTTTTCTGAAGGATTTGAAGTCTGAAACTCAAATGTATGTCATTATTTAGTGACTTCAAGTCCTCAGATTATCCCAGTGATTTGCCAGAAAACCACAAATTTTATGAGGAACAGGCCAAAAATGTGAGCCAAAATATCTGGAGATTCTGTGAAAATCTGTACACTTGAGAGGTGTGCAACAGCAAAGGTTATAAGAAGTAATAATATTAAGAGAGTAGCATGAGAAAATTCTTGTTTAAATATTAAATGAGTATGGGAATATGTCAGAAAATGGGCAACACTAGCTAGCCTGATGTCTAAATATGAGTTCAGGAACAAAATGCCATCTGTTAGTGAGCCAAGAAACAAGACAGATGATGTGGGAAGGAAAAACACATTTTGATCAATTGTATAAGAAGAAAAGATATGCAGATCCAAGAAGACATACAAGAGATTTCACTTTCCATAAATGATTACCTATTCTGATAAAACAGTTAAATTAAAATAAAATTTGTCATTGTACAGTACTGAGTCTGTTTGGCGAAAAATGTTCCCATGGTAGCTAAAAGTAATGGAAGGTGGGCTTTCATATCAGTTTGGTAACGGAAGGTCTGACCTTATTGTGTGCTGAGGCTAGTACAATATAGTCAACCTTGTTAGTGATAGACTTACATAGAAAGTTACAAAGAAAGATAAAGCTACAAAGAAGCATAAAGAGATTCGTCTGTTCAAACGATCATGTCTGCTATGATATAAAAAACAAACAAAAAAAGCAAATGGAGCCACCAAATACTGCAAAGATTTTAATGTTTTTTTTTACATGGTGTTTCTTCTGCTATGATATAACCCAAATTCTTTTGTATGATATCAGAAATGTGTAACAAATAATTGTATATAAATTTGCAAATGTATATGTATCTAGTATTGCTGAATTCTTAAATAAAACTGTCCATTTGAAACTTTTCTACTAACCTGTTTATTCTGATTGTCCTTTAAAAGATATGAATGTATTTGTGAAGTTACTATTTAAAGTTTTCAACACATTCTATGGTAAACAAAATGATGGACTTATAAAAAAGGTGGGATAAGGTGATCTCTTGAAGCTAATCAGAAGTTCATGGAAAACAATTTGGTCAGTTTTAATCTGACAGCTCAGCTTTTTAAAATCATTCCATTGATACTGAGGTATTACTATCACTTGAGCAGAAGTTCAACCTTGCAGTTGACCACAATGTGGATGTTTTCAGATTGTTTCTTGCAGTCACATTCTGGAATTCAGCTTTTTCTCAGATGTATGACTAGCTGATTGGTGTGAAGATCCAGGAAGTAAAATGCATGTGAAATATAATTTGAATTATTTGTGCTGTGACATGCAATTCCCGACTGGAGTTTTATTGTGGAGGGTTCTGAAGACAGAATTTGGAAATGAGCAAGTGCTGAAAATGTTTAAAAAATTGGAAATGTCAAACCTGCCACTACTGCTTTGTGTGTAATTATGGGAAATTAAACAACAGCTTGAGATCCTCAGACTGCACAGACAATAATAAGATAAAGAGAAGCAGGTTATGAAGGAGTAATGAAATACTCTAATTTATGCTGCAGCTTGCTGTAAGAGATTTGCAGCAGTCTTATTTGTCATTTAATCTCTCATCAAAAGGAGCACAATGGCACCCAAACTCATAACTACAAGCAACAGCACAAGCTAAGAAAATATAAAGAAGCACAATTTTGCAACAGAAGAAAATCTTCTGAACTTAGAATGCATGTGAAATCTCCCTATTCACATCTATGAAAAGTTAAACACCACAAACAACTGGCAATATTTGGCAATCTAGAGCTCATGAGCATTGAACCTTCAGCTACAGCAAAATACAACATGATCCAGTAGACTGGGCTGAATACTGTGGATGAATCCTGGTCATTTGCTCATTCTTATTACACACAGAAAACAGAATTATTCTCAAATATATGGACATAAAATAAGCAGACATAGAAAGAGCAGTAACTAAAATGTGTATTTTTATTTATTTAAAATTTGTTGACTGGGAAAGTCTGACTAGGACAGAACCTGTTTTCAGTGTAAGCCTGGGGAGAAACACTCCAGAAGCATGTCTTTGAAATGTGGGAGGAAACCGGATTACTCCGAGGAAACCCACATGAACACAGGGAAGACATGCAGACTACTTACAGAAGGCTCCCCAGCCGAGAATAGAACCGGAGGACCTCTTGCTGGGAGGTGACAATGTTAACCACTACATCACTGCACTGCCCAACATATTGCCAAGACACAGATGTGACTCCCCCATTCGTAATCATATAACTTATGGTTAATTAAATGAATGAAATAAAATTAAACTTACTATTAATACATTGTGTATACAGTAAATATATGAATTTGATAAAGTAGTGTATACGGACAAATTCATTTCTATTTATTTGTTTTGTATAAAGTAATAGTCTGGAGAGCTATTTTAGTATGTAAAGTAGAATATACAACTTGCAACACAAAATTAATAACAGATATACCGTATTATAAAAATGCAAAAATCAACAGAATAATGCAATAGCAATAACTCATGGCTTGGCTTGGGTAATGCTTGGTTTACTCATAGTTGGCTTTGGTCAAAAGAATGAATGTTAAAATAAATAATGATCGTTCAAATGAAGAATATCCCTTGTATTATTTGGAATCATCAAAAAGCCTGGCCCTACCGGGTTTTCTTGTATTACCCTCTTGCCCCATATGCTAAGAAATGTTTCTTTGTTAGTACTCTAGCTTGATGAAACAGAATAGAATAAAACCTTATAGATTTAACAGCAAATTAATAGCAAATGCACCTGGAATTTTAAAATACTTGCTTTTACTGTGCATAATATACAGTAATTCTTCTGATACTATGGCAGGTTGGCAAGTGCAACATTTGATTTATTTAGACAACCACTCACTTTCATGGGTGCCACCACTGTATAAAAAAGCAGAACTGACTAAATTATGATACTCTTTGTCAAAAACAGTTCTAAATACCAGGCATAGATAACACAAGTAAGAATTCTTCAATGTTTCATGATATTTAAATGAGGTGCATAAACTCTTCATACAGACCTCTGAAGCTTTCTACTTCCTAAAACTTAACCTGAGATGCCAGTGCAACAAACCAGCTTGAACAATGGACATCAATCCAGCACAGGGGATCTGACTTCCTTGGGCAGTAACAAGTCTACTTTCAGGCATAAGATTCATTTGGATGCTTTACCTTGGGAGGTAGCTAGTTAGCATGTGCCATAGCTTGTGTTGCTCGGCTGCTGAATCTGGCTTTCGGAGAAGAAATGATTTTGTTACCATATCTTTCAAGACTGATTTAGAGCTGGTTGGCTTACAGCAGCAGATGTTATGTCTAGTGTGTAGCACAGAAGGTACGCGCTTCAGACATGGCACAAAACCCCCTTTTAGTACTACTCATGAAAGCTGACATCAGTTTAATTACTTTGATGTTAGTTTGTACAGTCTGCTGATAATATGCACCTGACTCCATTACTGACAATCACTGCTTGTAAGTCTACCTCAGAGCCCAGCTAGCAGTTTCACCACTTTCCCCATTATGTTGATTGTAGACCACCATGGGAAAAAAGCAGTTAAATCTTTTTTTTATTTACGTATAACTTGCCAGTTATGAACCCCTTCCCTAAATGTATAACTTTCCACTAAACAGCTGTTAAATGGACTGACACCTTCACCTGTAAATTTCACTGAAATTTATAGTTTCTGAGTAAAATCAAGGGACACTATAATCAAACTGATATAGCAAACCTCTTTTACTACATCTCTTACTTCCCAAAGACATGCTGATGTTACTGGCAAGAAAATCCAATTTATTTATTTATTATTTATCCTTTGTTGACTTGGTTAGTCCCTGTAGGATAGAAGAATTGTTTCAGGGGATACCCAAGGTGGTAAACAAATTATGACATCAGAACTACTCAACACTAAAGAGGTTAACAAATAGCAGTTTGATGCATAATTCTTTCAGAAAGTACACCAGCTGTTTTGGTAAACAGCATTACATAATACATACCCTCATTGCAGTCTTTATTCCCATTATTCTGTAGCAGCAAACAATAAATTTAAAGCATGCACTTTCCATGAATTTCCTTCAGTTTAGCACAGCCCATATACTAATGCATTCCTTGAAGTAAGAGTTGCATTGCTGTCATATAACGTGTCTACAGTATACTTTATCTTGCAAACAACTACCAGTGTGAACATTCGAAAATAAATATTGCATGCTTTCTGGTGCCCTCTTACATGCGGTTATAAACAGACGTATTTACTGTGTACCTTGTATTTCAAATTGCCTTTGGCCAGCAGAATTCCATGTGAAGAAGTTTATACAAAGTTCTACAGTTTCCCCCTCAGTGCAGTGTAAGAAAAACTGTTTTTATCCTCTTTTGTCTGGTCTGTTAAGAAATGCCTCCCAAGCTTCTAAAAACATAAATCTTTTTCAGTACTTTTTGGTATAAAGACTTCAAAGAAATAGCAAAAAATCTGATTCTGCCAATTTTCAAAGACCTCTACATTTTGTCAAACTTGTAAGCCTTACTGAAGAGAACTACTGTCTTTTGCACATTTTCCATGTTCTCACTAAGTAGAATATGAATATTCATAAATTGTCTAAAAAGAAATGCATTCGTGACTCCACAGATGGATTAGGCACAGGCATTCATCCCAATTTTTTCAGCTGCATACACTGTGTCTCTAGCTACAGCGTTTGAGCTGTTTGTCTAAATAGCCATTATATAAGAGAAAACATTTAGTTAAAACAATTTTAGTAATATAACGTCTTCTCTTTCTGAACGTATCCGTACTCTAATTATTTTTTTCCTGCCAATTAAATAAATCATCTTCTGTCCCAAAAATTATACCCAATTTAATAATTCCCTTTGTCATTCTCTTCTCTAGCAGACCTTGTTTACCTATAAATTTCCCCAGAATTAAAAATAAATTCACCCTTTACACTCCCTGGTGAAGAATGTGTTAAGATGTTTCCAACTCTCTGTGCTGGACTGCTGCAATCATTGATATAAACCATAACGTGGGGGAAATAATCATACACTGACACAGTATTTTTAAACAAAAATTCTTCTAAAACACGATAGTGGCATGTGATGTGAGTACTACAGGACTACCTGGTACCTGCATTTCAGCTCCATGTATGTCCTGTAACAGCTGCCTAACTACCATTAACCATTATTTTTATTATACTGATTCCACAATTGCCATGAAACTAAGTGATATATTCCATGGAAAGTCATACATACCCTAATGTCTCCATAAACTAGGCAGAATTATGAAATTAAAGGTCTTTCAGATATCTAAAAGTTAAAAAGTTTCCTTATAAGCTTTGCCCCTGCAGAAATATTTGCTTTTTTTATGGCACTTCATTATTTTGCTGAGCTCAGTCCTCTCCCCATCTACACCCAAGCAGACCATTCATTCCCTTGTCAGGGTGAGAACACTACAGCCTATTCATTCTTTGAACAGGTTGGGAACTTAATCAGTCCTTTTGTTACCTTCAGAGCTGTGAGTTTGCTGTTTGGGAGTGATACATTCTACATACCAGGCTGAAGTACTACCTTACTGGAGGAGGAAGGCCATGTAATGCTGCTATGAGAGAGAGAGAGAGAGAGAGAGAGAGAGAGAGAGACCCCTTCATCTCCTCCTGCATGTCTGCACAAGTGCTCAGAAGCTCCTGAACGGCTGTTGAGCGTAGAGTTGCAGTAAGTCATACCACCTTCCTCCCTCCAGGATCAGCGATCTCACATTGACTGCTCACATCCATCTTCCCTGAAATGGCCTTTCAGCACCTGAGCTCACTATTCATGCATAAGTCATCTGGGTCATAGAGTTTTACCCATCTACATTGAAGGGATGTGTCATCTCACAGTAATATTTTATTGTTACAACTAAAGCCTCATACAATTTTATACTCCATACTCGACAGCTTAAAGCCTAAAGTAGATTATTCCACAGTATTTTCCTTGTATGAATGACTAACAATTCTTTCTGATAACTTAATATTTAAGTTATGGATGTCTAAAAATGCCCAGATACCAATATTTCTCCTAGCACCCATTTTCCATAATAATTTTAAGAAAAAAATAAACAAACTGTACACCTACTTTTTTTCAAATATCTCTTTCAGCATTGACAATAAGTCCATTAACTACACCAGACATAATAAATTCCAAACTTTAAACAGAATACAATCTTCACACAAGGTGTTATATAGTGAACTATATTTCATAAATGTATGCATCTTCCAAAATATTATCCATAAACAGACCCTTTGACTTCCATCTTATTTTCAAGAACATATTTTGCAGTTCCTTAAAACTTTGAAACACCTTTTCCTCCCTATCTAACAAAATCGGATTTCTAATATTTGATATATTTTCTAATATACATCCCCACTTAACTGCACACATTTATGAATTCTTTATGAATGTTACCCTGCAACTTTTTCAGTCTGTCTAGCCCACATCCACAAAATATTTATAATTGGCTTCTACAACACTAATTGTGCTTTATTAATTTAGTTAAAGCCCCCTTTTTTCAGTATTGATACCACTAATGCATCATTCATTATTCCCATAGTCACTGTTCTGTATATCTCATAAACATTCAATAACTGCATCTGAGATATCTGTCAATATGCCTCTCAACAGTACAGATTTTTGCAGAACATCTAGAGTTATGCTTCATATTTTTGGTCTGTTCCTCATAACATTTGTGGTTTTCTAGGAAATCATTTAGGATTGCAGTCATTAAATAATGGCAGGCATTTAAGTTTTAGACTTCATATCCTTCAGAAAAATGCATGCTAATGCAAAATCTGTTATTTTATCAGCTTTCTAAGTTTACATGAGAAATATTTAAAAGTTGTCACTGATTTTGGGCCTTTATGCCTCTGTTATTTCTGGCTTAGTCCAGATTTTGTTGTGCTGATAAGGTGAGACTTAGACATGTTATGTACTTTACTTGGTATTCCATGAAAACCACCAACTTTAAAATATTTTTCTCTTTATCATTTTCATGGTCTTTTTATTAGAATTCCATTCTGTCTGCCACAGTGCATTTTTTGAAATAATACTTTAATATAATCCCACACATTTTTAACAGTCTTCTTTTGACTAACCACCACCTTTCTATTCTCATTTTCCAGTTTATTCGTACCTTGACATTTCTTATTTTTCTTTCTAAAACCAAAAACATTTAATCATTTCAGTAACTTTTTTTTTTTGCTGAAATACTTTTCAGTCCTCATCAGATATTCCACCGTACTGCAATACTCATTCAGGTTTTCCTTTATTGATTATTTTCCCATTAAACTGTTCTTACTCCACTTTCAGTAAATTCATCACCTTTGCATTCTCATAAATCTGATAATGCATTTCCTTTTTTTGTCCCTTTCTAATGGTACAAATTAAAAAACTGTTTTAGGAATAATCGTTATTGACTTTTAGAACAGTGTTGAGTGTTGCATATGTTATGAGATAATTTTATTAATTAAATATTAAGGATAATATTCTGTGATGGACTGTGCATGTGTGTATGTGTGTGCGTGTTTGTGTGTGTGAGTGCGTGAGTGTCTGTGTGTGTGTGTGTGCGCATGTGTGTGCGTGTGTCTGTGTGTGCATGTTTGTGTGTATGTGTGCATGCGTGTGTGTGTGTGCATGTGCATGCGTGTGTGTGCGTGCATGCATGTCTGTGTGCGTGTGTGTATATATGTACGTGTGTGTTCTTGTGCATGCATGTGCGCATGCTCGTGTGTGCATGTGTACGTGTGTGCGCGCGCGCGTGCATGTGTGTGTGTGTGTGTGTGTGTGTATGTGTGTGTGTGCATGCGTGTCAGTGTGCATGCGTGTGTGTGCACGTGCGGGTGTGTGTGCATGCGTGTGTGTGTGTGTGTGTGTGCGTGCACATGGGCATGTGTGTGTGTGTGTGTGTGTGTGTGCGTGTGTGTGTGTGTGTGTGTGTGTGTGTGTGTGTGTGTGTGTGTGTGTGTGTGTGTGTGTTCTCCTCTTACATTTCAGATGCAGTGATGATGTTCCTCTCATTGCTGGGAGTTGTACACCACACGGATGTCTCACTTCCCTGGTAGTAGCTGGCTGTGCCATGATGTATGCAAGTAGTTATATGGAAGACTACAATGTGTAGGACTAGAGCACCAGCCTGAAAGACACACTGAATAAGTCCACCAAGCCCCATACCCTATTAATCTATTGAGCATAGAACACAGCAGCTGTCGAGTAGTAATAACGCCTAAGGAACAAATATCATGTAGAGTACAAGCTACCTGTCCCACACACAAACACCTTGCTAGTCAAAGACAGCAGAAGAGGGAGTGGGTTAGATGTTATTAAGAACAGAGAAAATATAGCCAAAACGGACCTTGACAATTAGTCTCTTGAAATGGGAATAACCTAATGTTTCAGTATTGAAATCCCCAGAAAGTGCATAGATTAAAAGAAACACTGAGGAGTGTCTGTTCATAGGTTCATAGCTTCATAGGTGTATACTAGGCTAATGGCCCTGGAGCCTTTACAAGCCTAGCCCATAGGATTTCACTGGCATTGTGCCACCCGACCTTAGTTCCTAGTGCCTCTGTGAAGTAGAGCCACTGGACTGATTCCTGCGGTGAATTTTCTATTTCCCATCCACTCATCAAGATTTGTCTTGAAGTGGGCTAGTGAGGTGCTCTGTTTGACATGTATGGGAAGTCTATTCCATAGCATGGACAGTGTCTAGGTTATGAACCTGTCCCTCCAGCATGTTCTGTTGATTGTGATAATGAGGTTGAGGTCTCTGGAGCATGTGGTGTGGAGGGATTGGGATTTCTTTAGCTGTACCATTTCTAACAGAGCTGGGTCAGTCATGGCTTTGTAAGTCAAGCAGAGATCGCCTCTAAGTAGGCGATATGAGACAGAGAACAGTTGTTTTTTGCGTCTGCCCATATAGGACAAGTATTTAAGGCCTAGGATCCTATTTGTGAGGTATGTTTGTGGCCTCTCCAGTTGTTGCAGGTGTCTAATGAGGTACATGCCAAATGGGGCATTGTACTCGATGAATGGCCTAATGAGGGAAGAGTAGAGGGAGTCAATGACCTCTTTCTTCCTGGATGCAAAATCTTTAGTAATGAGATGTTTCACATAGAAGGACTTTCTGACCACAGTGGGAATGTGGTGGCCAAAAGAGAGGTTGCTGTCAACCTGTTACCAGATCTTTTATGCCTTCTGTGTTCAGTGGTCTACCATCGATGTGGTAATTCATGAGAACTGGGTTTTTCCCAAAGGGGATGATGTCATTTTTGTTGGCATTGAGCTTAAGGCCATGGTTCTAACATCAGTCGTTGGTCTCAGTGAGGCCTTTCTGTAGGATGTCAACATCATTTGGGGAGTTAATAATGGCTCCCAACTTGCAATCATCTGTGAACTTTGTCAGCCAGAGTCCCTTCGTGTTGGCCTGGACTTCTGAGAAGTAGATACCAAACAGAAGAGGACCCAGGAACGATCCCTGTGGGACTCCACTCATGACTGGTTGGTAGTCTGACTTGGAGTCAGTTACTTTCACACTGTGGGGTCTATCTGTGAGCCAGTTTGCAACCCACCTAGTGATATTGGTGTTGATGCCTAGCTTAGTGAGTTTTTCTATGATTCCTGAGTGGGAAATGGTATCAAAGGCCTTGGGCAGATCAAGGTAGGCTGTATGAACCATCTTGCCTTCATCCACAGCTCTGGTGACTGACTCAAAGTAGTCGACCAAGTTGAGCAGGCATGATCTACCCTTCACAAAACCAAACTGTGTGGAATCCAGAATTTGGAGATTACCTATATCCTTGTTTATTAGGTCCATGATGATGCATTCCATAGCTTTGCATATTAGACTTGTCAGGCTAATGGGTGCGATAGTTCCCAGGGTCTGTAGTCACTCCTCCTTTGTGGAGAGGGATGACTGTAGCAGTGTGGCATTTGGTAGGGACAAAGCCTGAGGTGAGGTTGTAATTGAACAGGGCACACATGTGAGGTGCTGGTTCACTCTGTAATTCATGTAGAACACAGCCAGGGATATAGTCAGGTCCCATAGAAGCTGTATTCTTGGCCTTGGACAGTGCTGTTTTAACCTGTGCAGAAGTAATACTGGGTGCCTGGCAATCTACTGGTATTGTGATTGGTCCTTTGGGGGGAGAGAGAGGGGTAAAGTTGGCACTGAATCTGTCGGCCAATATATTGTTGTGAAGAAAAGAAAATTCAGGAGCTGTTAAATGGAAAAAAGCATGCATGAATGGTGTTTTTGTTCTAGGTTGATGTCCAAGTTTGCCATGGCTGACCCAGGAAACACATGCATATGGGCATTACAGTTTCCTCCAGCCCTTGACTGTTTTTCCCATGTTATGTTTTTGGGATACCTATGTGCTTAACACACTCTCCTCACACAACTATTCCTATATGTTACATTTGCACACTACATATTTCCTGGATAGTTGTTATCAGGTGACTTTTTTCTGGCCTTAGCTAGACATAGATATCGTAACCTGATCTTGCACATAGGTATCCCACTTGCACACCTTTAGTGCATCCACTGTTCACAGCACTTTGCGTTTAACTGGTTTCTAACTCTAAGGGTTTGTGTATTTAGCTGTTATCTTTTATTGTTTTCTAAATCTTCCTTGCCACTGGATGCTTTTTGCTTACTTTTGATTTTTGATGGTCTTTCCTCTTAATGATATCACCCATTGCCAGCTTCTTTGTAATACTGTTTTAACACAGTTAGCCTTCCCCATCATTTGCATTTTACTTTGTAGTTGACTTTTCCTCTAAAACTAAGGAAGGAAAAGCCAATTACGCTGGTAGAGTTTGTCAAATTCTTGATCAGTGTTCAACAGAATTCTCATAAACTGACCTTTTTTCAAAAGATTCTATCTAAAAGATTAACATAAAAAGCAGTTGTCTGATTTATTAAGCTTTCTTATGAGTGCTATCACCCAGTAGACCTCATCAGATAGAAATTTAGTAAATGAATTTACATTTACTTGACATGTTTCTTCTGAAAAGGGGGTGTTTTGGTGGAGAGCTGTTGCTACTGGCGGTTAGTTTGGCTAACTCTCTAGAACAATTGGTTCAGAATAACTCTCAGTCTGATTGGAGGGAGCGGTTAATCTTCTATTTGCATAATGGTATGACTGGACCAGCTGTTTTTCTGCAGAAACACCATTAACATTGGATCATCTATCCCAATTATATTCTTATTTTATTTTTTTTCCATTTTTTTTCCAACAAAGTCAGAGGTAGCACAAGAGAAATCAATAAATAATGTTCACTGAAAAACACATCAATTAAGCCCTATATCCCAGAAAAAGCAGACACACACAGCCTTAAGGTTCCAATGTTTCAATGCCATTTAACCCTATTAAGTGGTAGATGAAGTCTTAATGAAAGATGTTTTAAGACAAAAGTGCTTAACTGTGTTTTTACTTTTATTTTTAACTACTAAAGTGATTATGTCTTGCATCTTGAGAGTTGTTTTACTGGCGTGGATACTTGTGTATTTTTTGCTTACCTGTTTAAAGCCAGTGTGGGTGACATAGTAGTTTGGTGTTTTATATACATACATACATGGATCTACTTTAAAAAAAACAAAGATCAGAACACCGACGTTTATTTTTGTGAGACTGAAAATACTGAAAGGTGACATACTCAAATGCTGAAACTTTCCCAGGGTAAATAAACACTTGCCCAAACTTAAACTAAATACACACTGAAGTAATTAAAACCCACCCAGGTGGGGGGCTATGCCCCCTACACCTCCCCACTATATATACTAACTCCAGGATTGTACTACAGTTTAGAAAACTGCATGTTGGGCAAGTGTTTATTTACCCTAGCAAAGCTTTGGCATTCAGGTATGTCAGATTTCTGTATTTTCAGTCTTGTGAAAATGAATGTCGGCATTCTCTGATCTTTGTTTTTTAAAAGTAGATCCATATATATATATATATATATATATATATATATATATATATATATATATATATATATATATATATATATTCCAAGACTGATTGAGTATTGTCTCATTTGAGTGTGTTTCACTGTGATTCTATACCATTGGCTGTATTATACATGGATTTGACTGGTGAATTTCAGTATTTAGCTTCCAAAACCCTATTATATATTCTAATACCTTTTGTAGGCTTAAACTACTTCTTAAATAACTAGGAATTATTTTTTTGTGAATGTAAGAATAAATCTTTCTTTATTGATCCAGTCTGAGATTCTTACTATTTAAATAAATATAATAGATACTTACTTTATAAGTTGATATTTTGTACACATACACACACACACACACACACACACACACACACACACACACACACACACACACACACACACACACACACACACACACAAAATTTTAAATCCGATGTCTTCATTCTTATATTGTCTATCTGAGCCTCAACAGCTGTAGACATTTTGGAGGAACTTTATTTAAATCATGTGAGTTTATTAGTTAAAACAGTGGTTTGTGATTCATCTGTAGCTGAAAACTATCCAGGCCAACTGGTAACAAGAAAAGCACTGGCGTGCTAGGCATTTCTTTTTAATCGGAAAATATATGTTAATGTTCTAGAAAAGAAAACCACAGAATTATTTTTTGTCATCAGTCTGCTGTACTAAAGCAGGCTGCCAGCATCTGCATTAACCATGGCTAGTTTACTGACATTGTAATAGGCAAGTACTGGTGTGGATATTAACATGGGCTTTACCCTTTGGAAAGGCTTGGGTGCCATCCAGTGCTCATGTTACATATTTCTTCAGCCTATATCCTGTTAGAGGATAAAGCACCAGTGATAGTCCTGGAAAGAATTTGTGCAGATAATTTACCACACAAAGCATTTGCTGAAGTTTCATAGCATTACTTGGACTTGGTAACTCAGTCAATTTACTTTATTTGTATCTTGTCTAATGCTTTATCCACAAATGTAAAGTTCAAAATATTGAATTTCATCCCTGCCAAAATATTACTTTTCTTTAATGAGCTTGAGTTTTAAGTCTTCAGTGGTTTAAATCACAACATTTAACCTTTTAATATTTGATGCATTACCAGGCCCAAATACTAAAATTTCACCAGTTATGGCCACTAAGCCCTCAGGATAATTTTGAGGTTTATACTCATTTTACACTGAAAGTTTTCAGATGATAAAGTAAGGCTAAAAAGTAATCAAAAACAGAATCTTCCAGCTGGAGTAATGGAAGTTGTCTGTTTTCTGCTGTTTGAGTCAAGAGGTATTTGCCAAAATCATCTGAATGCATCTAATATAGAAAACGTCCTCACACCAGTCAACTTGAATGTTATATCTTCTAAGATAGGTAGTAAAAACTTCCTCTTTACTGAATCATTCATATATTTTCAGTCAACCCAAATTCTCACTTTGCCATTTTTCTTTATTAGTGGGACCATCTCAGCATACTAGTCTGCAGGTTTAGCAATCTTTTTCAATTACCCCAAGAGGCTGTATCCATTTTATCTTCATCTGTACCATAGAGGAGATGGAGGAGGTATACAAGGTACCCTTAGTGGCATAGTAAAGACACAGGGAACTGTAACTGCTTCCAGGAGGCTCTTTATTGGCTCATGTTTAAGAAGACCAACATCACCAGACACATTAGCAGTTAGTTTTTCAATTCTGACATTTAAACCCAATTTATATGCAGTAGTTCTGTTCTGCAGATGATTTGTGTAATGGCTCTGTGACACATGGATTGAAAACAAAACTTACATCTGTGCCCTTTTTACTCATTCATGGGTTTGAACTTTCCTTTGCATCTGAGCTTCCTACCTGAGCTGCATACTACCACTTCTTTTTTAACCAGCTTTGGACATTTTATGATGATTCTGTATGAACACATGACCTAACCATTATATCTGTCCCAGTGTCTGTTCTAAATCTTGCTCAAGTGCCATGAATTGGAAGTCTGACTGCTTAATGACAGAATCCAAAATGGAAGTTTCCTTTCCAATTTTCTCAGTTTTAGCTTCTACTGCTAACCCTTTGATCATCTTAATCTTACACACAACAGCAAAATGCTCCATTTTATTACACTTTTGGAACTGCCTGCTTTGTGCCTGACATGTCTCTGACTCATTATGCACATGGTTGCATCCAGTGCACTTCTCATTTGCATTCCTTTTTCAAATCACTTCCATATTTAAACTGGCCTCCCATATACTTTGTATGCTATATATTGCATGGTTTCTGCTTAGTTTCATTTACAACTCTCAGCACTCTTATACCTGCACTTTTCTTTTTAATTTGTTCACTGATGACCAATTTGCATAGCTTTTTCTAATACTAAATTCGGCACCAACTGCATCTTCTTTTTTTTAAAACAAGAAACATCTTTATTGAATTATCACTTATGACATAGTCAGTCATACATTTATTTAAATGAAAACAAGCTATTTTGACATATTTTCAATTATTTCAGTTGCAAATTCAAAACATTATACGTTACTTGTAATCTTCTATTCAGTCATTGTCAGGGGAATATTACATAGCTTATTCAGTTCCTGCCTTCCCTTAAACCTAATTTTTCCTCCACAACATTATTCTGCATGTGTTGTTCCCACAACTCCCATTTTTTACTATGTAATTCTCCCCACCCTTTTCTAAAGATCCCACTTCCAGTTCTTTTATCTCTGTTATTGCATTCACTACTTCTAGTACGGTCGGTTTATACTTTAATTTCTATTTTCTAGTAACTGCTGTTTTGGCAGCCACCAGAATTAATCTCAGCAAGGCCTTACTATGTATAAGAAATTCTGATAATGTATCACAGCTCAAAAAAAAATAATAATTTCCCCAAGTTACACCAATTTGCTCAGTCAGTATTTCTGACAGAATAGCCTGCAGGGAATTTTTAAAGTCTGCCAACTCATTACACTCCCAATAAATATGTTTTCAATTACCTTGTTCGCCATCACATCTCCAACATTTGCAACCTATCTCACGTAAAATTCTTTGGAGTCTGTTTGGGGTATAAAAATACCTATGGAAACTCTGCCAAGCAAAGATTCTATGTCTTCTAGACATTGTTGCATATTTGGAAGACATACATATATCCTCCCATTGTTTCTTTCCGAATTGCATATCCTGTCTCTCTTCATAATCCTTTCTAACCTCCTCTGATTGATTCAACAACTGCAACTTCTGAGAAACTTTACAATATGCAATGCTTATGACAACCCTATATTTTACTTCCTCATCTTTAGTGCCACCAGACCCACTGTATTCTGCTAATTCTTGTCTCCCAGTGCTTCAATACAATTGTCCCTTTTTTCGACATATTTGTGGAAGCATTTTTTAGACTAAAAATGTTTGCCTTGCATTATTATTATCGCATCAGACATTACAGCCTGCCTATCAGCAAATGCGAAAACACAAAAAATAGGTTTAGCATCTCTGCCAACAGCATAAAGTTCATTTGCCTAATTGTCTGGCTTTGATGCAGTTCTGTAGCATGTAAACTTTTACTTCATATTGGCCATACTAATAGCCGTGTAAAGGTAAATGACTCTGGTGCACTGAATTTGCCACCTTATTGATGTTTTGTTCTTTACCATCTTTCGCACCTGATGCAAACTCCTGTGAGTCTGTTTGCTCTTTAGTTGCGTTAGTGTTTTTTGTCTTAATTCCTCATTGATAGCATCCCATTCTGGCACCATGCAATGCTTTATGCATACTTTAAGGTTAGTGTCTACTAATTCATTGCATTTATTTTCCATACCAATTACAAGCAGAAATGTAGCATTAAAACATACACACCTTATTAGAACCCCAGTCAGTTTAGCTCTCCACCAATGCAGTATGGGAAAACCTCTTTTGGTTTATATGCATGCAGTCAGTCTAGCACAGGGCATCACAATGATCAGATATCACCAGACTTGTACAGTTTGTTCCCTTCCATGTTCTCCCATCATTACCATCCTTAGCAAATGTATTATTTAATGCAATCATTCATAGAGACCCCACTGTATTTATACTGTGGAGCTGGCACATTTAAAATGTTTCCTTTTCTTCTGTTTACTAGTTCATCTTCCTGTTTCTACATTGCTTTGCTTAATTCAGTCCTTAATAACCTTACACTTCTGCCCATAGGTAGTATTTTCCATTATAGCCTTACTGTTACTACCTGGAACAGTGTTTTTCATATTCTGTATGCCTACAATAAAAGTACTATCTCACTTATCACTTTTTAATTTGTTGTTGGTGCTTCATGCTCTATTTTTTTAATTCTAATGTCCTGATTACCACCTGTATTTATTACACGCACTTCCAATTTTCTCAGTAGATTATATTATCTTGTAACTACTATAAATTCGATTGTTCCTGCTTTAAGTTCTTTTATAACATCATTCAATCATAATTATTCATATATTTCTTCCCTTCCCTTCTGTATTTTAAATATAATGTATCTCCGTATTTTGTTTATTTCTTTCATTCATGTTGCTTTGTTTTGTATGTTCCATAATACAAGCATTAACATTCTTATTAATCTTTCTTTCAAGCTTCTTCTTACTTTGTCAGCTGTACAATTCCAACTTTTAATCCCTTCTTGATGTTTTTTTTTCGAAATCTGGCCATAAGTATTAACTATCCATGCATTACTGTCTCTGGCAGAAATTTCATTCCTTAAAAAAGAACTGACTGATCATCTCCAGAGGTCCCTACATACATAGATATTCAATTGTATACCCATTACAATTCCTTCTACCTTTCAAACTCTTTCTAATTCTTATTTACTCATCCTTAAATTGTTGTAAACTGCTACTTTCATAATTGCACATGCCATCTTACCATTTCAGACCCGCTAGTCCAACCCAGGTCCCACCTTTCCCCACTTATGTAGTCTCTGTGGTCATGCCATATTACTACATACCTACCTTCATCAGGCAATGCTTTGGGGGTAGTTTAAAAACAAATACATAAGATCAGCATACCTTTCAACCTCCTAGCACAAGAAATCTGGACAAAACCTAAAATAATTGGGGGGGCCTCAAAATGAGATTTTAAGTATTGCTTTTATAAATTTTAATAGTTGTTAGTATAACAGGCTTTGGGGTGGCATGATTTTTTGAAGGATGCAAAGTCTGAAAATCAAATGTGTGCCATTATGTAGTGACTTCAATCCTCAGTGATTTTTCAGAAAACCACACATTTTATGAAGAACATACTAAAATAGGAGGCAAAAATCTGGACATTCTGCAAAAATCTGGACAGTTGAGAGATATGAAAATCAGTCTACAAGTCCATCTAAACGATGCATATTTGCTAATATCAGTTCAGTATGTCATTTATAGAATGATAGCCTTACAAATTAAACTAGTTAAAGTAAGCAACTTAAAACCAACAACCTTAATAGCTGAAGTATCCCCAATTTTTGTACACCACTGGTGTTATGAACACAACATTTCCCACTGACTTAGTTTAATTTAAGTCTATATTTTATAGATTCATAGATTAGTACTAGGCTAACTGCTCTTGCGAGCCATTTTAAGTCTAGCCAATTATCCCTTGTGAGACTCAAACCCTGCAACTTGTGTTTGTAAGGCAAACACCTTAACCATTAGGCCACCCACCCAACAGGTGGATAGGAGCATATTATTTTGTTAACCAGCATAAACTTTTTTAAAACTGTAACATAGCTTATTTCTTGATATGAAAAATAATATATATTGCTGGTAATTGCTCCACGTAAAAAATATAAGCGAAAGAAACACAAAGTCAAAAACACAGTTCCTTGAGTATTCACGTCTATTCAGACCCAGTTAAGTATTTGTAGTTCTTTAAAAATGGTAAATGAACCATAGAATACAGCAAACCACAAAAGTTCCAGTCTATTCAGACCGACAAGTGCAAAAGCATGTAAACATAATCCTCAATAAACGATAAACAATGAAGCCAGTCAAATATAAAAAGAACACAGGTTTAATGGATCCTCGGTGAGTGCTTTCGCAAAATGCTTTGTCAAACCAGTAACATTATACAGCATTGCATCCAATTTATACTAGTTCCATTGGTTAAACTAGCTAATTAAGTAGACAATTATTCAATGAAGAACAGTATACTGCATTAACCTCTATACTCTCTTCAAAGAACACATTTAAAAACATCAAAATTTAATCATAAGCTGTTAAAAAGTATTTATATATAAATATCAATAAATATATAAATAGTCTGTATATATTAAAAATACTAGTTTTTAAATATAAACTAGATTTTTATTAATAAGCTTGATTTTTATTGAATAATAAAAGACAAATAAACACCTCTAATGTATGTAGATAGTATAATGGGACCTATATCAAATCCTATGTCTTCTGTTCTTGAGTATAGGTTTCAAGGGCACTCTGTCATTAAGCCCCGGGGGGATATGAGCCCTAGTCCTAATGATCCACTGGGCTTCTAGTGACTCAGTTTTGTTTTTGATATCACCCCATCTATTGGGTGGCTCTAAAACTTGTAGAACCGAAAAAGTAAATTTATGTCTATCATTAGTTTCTAAAACATGCTTTGATAACGCATTTACCTCAGATTTAATGCGTATTTGATATAGGTGTTCGCGAATGCGCTGTTTTAACATACAATTCGTTTTACCAATGTAAAACGATGCGCATAGGGAACATCTAGCTAAATATACTAAGTGTTTACTTTCACAGGTTGCATTAACTTTAATAAAAAAGTAATCTCCTATCATTGGATGTATAAACATAGGTGTATTCAGAATGTAGGAACAATAATTACATTTATTACATGGCTTTGAACCCATAAACTCGTTTGAGGTACTGCAATTTCTTGAAACAGGACAACAAAGCTTATTGTATAGATTGTTTTTATTTTTATAAGCAAAATTAGGATGCTCCCCAATATGTCTAGATACTTCAGGATCCAACCTAAGTATTTCCCAATATTTAATAATTGATTCTTTTATAGAATGAATATCCTGTAAGTAGTGAACTGTAAATCTAACTACATCTTTTTTAACATTCAGATTATCATTAGTATTCGATTTATATTCCTTTAAACCGGCCTCAGAAAAAATGGGTATGGCTCTATTATGTCTCAAATTTCGGACTTCATTGAATGTGTCCCTTATTTCTTTGGATTTGTAACTTTTTTCACCAAATTTTAATTCCATGCCCCTTAATTCTTCCTCAAATAATTCTTCATTTGGTGTTAACCTTGATATCCGCATGCCCTGACCTTTCATGACATTTCTAAAAATGTGTGGTGGGTGCATGCTGTCTCTGTTTAATAAGTTGTCTAACTAAAAGTCCTGTTCCTCTATGCAGTGCCATGCAGACTCCTAAGGAGTAATATCTGCTTAGCCTCCCATGCTATGAATGACCTACCTCACTTTGTACTGCTTCATCTAAATGAAATGAATGGTAAACAAACATCCATTCTAGAGAACTAGACCTATGCTACTGCATCAACAATATGGTGTAACAAATACCTAACCCAATACATCTATCTCCCATTTCTGGAATCAACTAAGTTACACATCAAGCAGATTACTTCCCTAACAACTTTTTAGATGACTGGATGGGCAATCACAAATTTTTATCAGGGATATATAGAGAAAGTCTACATAATGGGGGACATTGCTCATCTCCCTCCAGTATTGTGTGATTTGGCTGAGGTTCTTGATGGTTTCCTTTGGCTGTAAGCTTAGTAAGAAAGTAAGACCCTATGATGTGTGTTATTTTATGCACTACTTGAACAGAAAGTCAAGCTCATGCAGTTTATCTGGGACATCAGACTGAAAATGTCCCCATACTGCATAAGATGCAGGTGCGTGAGTGTTGTGTTGGTGCTTCGTGGCTTTGCAGCCGTGGCCCTGCTATTGTTCCCAATTTACTGTGCTTTCTGTATGTGAACAGAGCCAGAAACTGTGACCTGCAAAACTGGGTCAACACTACTGTTTTAGCACTTTGGTGATGTGCTTTAAAAGATAACAAGTGTGTCATATTTGTGACATTTATGAGGTATAAGTGAAGAACTTCACGAATACTGCATGCAATTTGATTATTTGTGTGAGCCATCTCGATCACAAAACCAACTGGAACTTTCTGTTTACTTGATAGCATTATTATTGAGCAGCTGGTCAGTCTTTTACTGTGAGATTCATTTACTCTTTTTTTGAAAATTATTTACAATATAGCTTTATTAAATGAAAACTATTTGCCTTAACAAGTAGAATACTATTTTTTTTGCTGTGCACACTAGTGGAAAAGTAAGTGTGTGTGTGTGTGTGTGTGTGTGTGTGTATTTAAGCTACTTTGATATCTTTAAACTCAGAATGCTACCATCACAATTCTACAGTCTTGAAGATGATTATGTAAGTCAGGAGTGTAGCCCCCTGTATGGAGGATGGTGCTTTGGAGGCGGGGGGGGGGGGGGTGCACATTTTTGTACTGCATTCTGAAAATATTCTTGTACTAAGCCACTTAACTGCCTTAGCTTTGTGAAAGTGAAATTCTTGGCACCATTTTTTTCTGAAGGGTAGATTTTTTCTTAATAAATTTAAGAAATACTTCCAAATGTAATGTTTGAAAAGCAAATCATAATCAAAACTTAAAATGTTTATGGTTGCAGGCATGTTATATCACTTGCTTGATTTACTAATATATTTAGCACGTACACATTTCTGTGAATTTTCTTTCCAGTGGTCAACTATTGCATGATAGCATTAATTGTCACATAAAATGCATGCCTTACCTAGCTTTCTGTATTAGTCCGTTGTTTTTCTTTTTAGCTCTTGATAACTCCCTTTAGGAGCTTAAAGCATCTGTGACTATTTCAGCTGTGTCCGTGAGCATTTCTTCACTTTATAATATCATTTGTCTGTGCTTTCGGACAATGCAAATTTAAATACGCTTTCAGCAGTGCTTTATCAATTAAGAGATTGGTACACAAGACTGGTCCTTCTGCTGACAGGTCATATCACTATAGGAAATGGATCTGTCAGGGTCTTCTGAGTATGTACAAGTTCTAGTGTTAAACATGATTTGTTTACTGAAATGTCAGCATTTAGGTTGTTTTTTACACCAGCGACACCTTTTCACCATTTACTGAATGACACAGTAAGCTTTCTTTGGCAGTAATGTGAATAGGTGATGTGTCCTGTGCATGGCACGACTTAAATGGAATGAAATCACCAACACTTTTCAGAATTTTAATGTCCTTTTATTTTGTCTGGACTCAGCTGACTTATGTTCCTAAAAAACAGAGAAGGCTGGAAATACAACACCCATATGGACATAACTCAACATATGGTGGTTGAGTTTGACTCAGTGCCAACATTTACAAAGTCAGTAGGATATTGTGATGCATTGTCTCCTACAGGTGATTGATTATTCAACAAATTAGTCATTGGAAGTTATTTATCACACTATTATCCTTCTTGGTACTTTCTATCAATAAACCCAATGAACTAAAGAGGAAGAGAGAGTGCTTGCATCTTCAGGCATGTACTCTAGGTATTAAGAAGTTGTAATTATTCTGTGCATGTCTTTGGTGAGCCCACAACTGGAATACTTTGATTAGCACTAAAGATCATTTAAAGAAAATAAACCGAACATTTGCAGCAACTACACAGAGAAAGATTACTGTGGTGATATGGGGGAATGGGCCTGCAGCAATATAAATAGAGAATAGTGATTGTGGGAATGTTCTGTCAGGTGTGGGAGCACAATCAAGGCATACTACAGTATGACGGAAGTATACAAGGACTAGAACATAGGGGAAAGCTGCAGTGAAGAGGAGATGAGTGTCAGAGAGATAGAACTAGAATTAGAATAGATGTATGGAAATATTATTTGACAAAGAGGGTAGTGAAAAAAATACAAGCAGTTACAAGATAAGTTTCTGAAACCTGGGATAGCAGGTAACCCTGAATTAGCATGAGATTGGTAAAACAAAACTGCAAACACAGTGGGCAGGCAAGACAGCAAGAGGCTAGCTGCAATATGTGGACAGACTAGATAACACCTATTGTTTTTCATTTACCAGTCTACCTTAATGCTCATAACAGAATTGCTTTATTAAGCTCATCTAGGCCAAATTCTGCAGCCTGAGCAATGACAAGTCCCCTGTCTGGGTTTGGGTCATAAATTTGTTGCCTGAAGAAACAGAAGGGGTAAAGATAAAAGGGAACAGAAGAATCATAACAACAGCCATATGTGTGTTGGGATATTATTATTCAGTACATGTTTTGGTGTCTCCAACTACTGTGAATGTACCTTGCACACAATGTGTATAGAGCTCCTCATGATATAGCAGAAAAGCAGGCCAAGGAGAGGAGGTCAGTCATGATTTCTGTTCTGTTTCCCTTCTATAGAAAATTAAGCAATGACCCATCTACTTACCAGGTTCAGTACAGTGAAAAAGCTCAAGTGACAAAGTTACATCCATAAAGGCATTTATTTTCTCAAGGTGCATTGATTCAGTGTTAAAAAGTGTGTTCCTTTGTGCAATGGGGGTGGGGGTCCTGAGGTATAATAGGAGTAAGGCAAATGTTCAGAGAAATACACCTGTATCTAAAGATGAGAACCTCATCACATGTACAGGCTTTCCTTGTAAAATAGAGTCATAGGTCTCAGCACAGATAACACCTCCTATACCTCAACTCTGAAAGCCAGATCATGCCGAACAAAGTATGCAAAGTGCAGATCCAAATCTAGATGATTGTTCTAAATGCAACTTTTTACTGCAATCACCAATTTACATTTTTATCAGTCTCTACTTAGACACATTCAGTGAGACCAGGAAATCAACTCGAGTTCATTAGATTGAGAGGTGGGTGGAGTTGTTAATTATGAAATAAAGTTCCCATTTCCCAAAGGCCAGCCAGTAGCGGAAAATGAGAAATGCTTCACTCGAAAGAATTTAAGGGGAAAAAAACATTAAGGCAGTTGTATAAATGTGAATCAGCAATCATAACTTACTAATCAATGGAGGAACACATTGGTAGCATACTACTGAGAATTATATACACATTCATATTTCCCTATTAGAAGTAGAACAGAAACAAACAGAATAATTCCAAATCTGAATGCGTCTGTCCCATTTCTATGAAGAACAGATGCAGCCCAGCCAGAATGTGTTAAATGCTTGCCTGGATGCTGATTTTCCATCTAACACTAGGGGGTGAGCTTGCACTTTGTAGTAGGGCTGCATTTCTTCACCCTCTGTGTTAAGTTCAGCAAAACTTCATCAGATGGGAATGGCTAAGGGAACTTTTTCTCCATCAGTTAGTTACACTCAGGCTCTGCCAAAGGTAGCCACATGTTTTGCTTGTATTCCCCTGCCCACTCTTAGCTGATACTGTGGGGAGAAAAACAGGCAGACGCAGTGTTCTGGAGAAACTTCAACCCTGCTGGAGGAAAACACTGGGATTTTTTTTTTTTTTTTAACTGTAAAGACATCTCTTTACTTCAGTCTTAAAGAGGACGTGGTTTCTGAAGAGCCAAAAAAATCCAAGTCCCAGGTAAGCAGCAATCCACCTTGGTTATTATTTTTTTTTAAACTAGAGATTTTAAGTGTTTGTTTTGGGTTACTAAGAGTGCTCTTTCAGAAATTGCTATATTGGGTTGTCTCTCTCTCTCTTAAACTGATTCCAGCTGAGAAGTAAAAGGAGGAGAAAATTATTCTGTTTTGTGACTCTTTTTATGTTATCTTAGTAAAGACAGGACTAGAGGAATTTAGACAAAAAACTGCTAGTTTTATAACGAAGCATTTTAAACCCACTGTATCTTGTGAGACTCCTACAAATGAAAGGATATGTAAGTTGGTTTAGATGATTTGTACCATATGTTATAGCAGTGAATGACTTCCACTCTACAGAAATGTTTAACTTAGAGCAATAATACATTCTGAGCTGTTTGGTACATCATAACTACAGGTTTGAGTATCTGGCTATCTTTTCACCTGCAATCATATAGTATAGAAGTAGAAACGGAGCATGTCTCTTAACAGAACAGCATCAGATATCCACAGCTGCTGCTTTGTGTGAGGAATCCACCAAAGTGGAAATGACCTCTAACCAGTCCTTAACTCTTCCATTTACTAAGGCACTTTCCATTTTTTGCATAGCGAATGAGACAACCCAGACAGTGACCTGAGGGAGCTAATTGAGATGTCTGTCAGCTGTAATGGAGAAAAAAAAACCTCCCAACATATAACATGGATTTCCCTGTCTTGACTACTTCATTACTGCTAATGGAAACAGATATTGTGCCCCTGGGAAGATGTTGTGGTAAATGATCTTTCAGTTAATTATGAGTTTTGTTCATACAGACATCAATGTTTTATCTGAGATGTCATTTGATTTATACATAAGAATTCACTAGTTTCCTTATATTTTTCTCCATTCATTATGACAGTTGTCTTTATTATCTTCTGATCTCACTTCTTGCCACTATATGCATCCAGTCTGTATGAGGAGTGATCCCAGTTTCCTTAACCAGTTCTTCATTACTGACTCTTCAACTCAGAATAAACTGACATTATAGGTACTACATGCATTTCTTTTTCACATAGATCAATGTGCATGGAACGATACCTGTGTCTAGGTGAATCTGTATGCTGTTGCATGAGCTTATAAATTGTAATAAGTGCTCTGTAAAAGTGCAATGCTGTCCAGTTGTATCTAAACAGAACTTTAGTAGCAGTTAACTAATAAAGTTTGGCTATTACAGTAAAATTGTTGCAGTTCTGTATTTGTAAGTGCTGTGACTGACAAGTGGGTATAGCGTTCAGATATACAGTGACTTACTGGGCGTATTATAGAGTTAGACGAGTTTGAGCAAAGAAATCTTTAAGATCTTGCCAATAACTGCAGAGCATCCACAGCTGTGAGTAAACTGAAAAATACAAACATCAGACTGAATACTTTCAAAACCAAAATACAGCTTCCGTAATGCAAAAGTCAAGGATGAAAGTATAAAAACAAGTTGTATGGTTCTAGATACAGCCCGTGAAAGAGATGTAGGTCTGCAATTTGAGAGAAGTGGTTTTATGAGAGGCAAAGGAGGTGAGGAGGGAGTGCTGAAAAGAGAGAGGGCAGGTGAACAGAAGCTGTAATTTGGCCAGAACCTGTGTAAAAGGCTTTGAATGGATTTTAAATGACAATATTATGAACATTTATTACCCATGAGGCTTAAATATGTATCAGTATGGAATGTGCTTAACTAACTTTTTCATTGCTAATATTCTGTGATACAGTTTTATGCAAGTTTAATGACATATTTTAAAGATAACATTTCCTACATGGCAAAGAGGGACTTGGCAAACAGTCTAGCCATTATCTAACTTCAGTTTCATGATCAAAAATCTAAAGTTAAGCTGTGTCTTCCCAGCAGTTAATACAATCAGCACCTTCTAAATGCTAGTCATAGTCCAGAAATTCCACCTGCCATGCTCCAACTAAAGAAACCTTTCTCAGAAAAAAATCCGACTGAAACTTTGTTCGTATATTTTAGCGTAACAATGATGTCAAAACTATAATCGAAGAAAATTTGCTGGGATTTTGATTTATATTCACATCCTCACTTGAATGTGGAGTTTGTGTAGCTATAAATTCTCCCCATATTGAGACAAAATGTTTGTCATGTCTTATGTCTTCACCATATGCACTGAATGCTTTTCTGTTGTGACTTTAAAGGCCATCTCTCCAAATTAGACTGACCTCTGTTTAAAGCAACTAACCACCCACAAGAACTTTTGGTCCATAAATAACTCGTGCTCCAGGACTGTGATGGGGGTCGCTTTTTTAAAATACTCTGTGATACTGATGTTATTTATATGATGACACAACCCCACAGTACTGTCACTGAAATGCATATTCTCTCTTCAGTTCAAGTCTAATAAGTCTGATGTAGAATATATGAGTAAAAGACAAATAGTGCCTCTGCAAGAAATGGTAACACTTCATGCAATACTGCCAAGTCAGAAGTGATAGGTAATTTTAACTTGGACTGCATTTTACCCAGTAAGTAAACTGGAGGTACAGTGCAGTGCAGCGCTGAAGCATTGACAGAACGGCATTCATAAGGGCAGCGACTAGACTGGGCAATATCACTACTAATAGTTTTAATCTGAGGAATACTTAAATTAAGCTCCAATGTGTCTCTGTTTTCATTGACAAAAAATGACAGAAAAGACAAAGTAACTCATCGGACTGACCGGCAGATTTGAATTGAATGTTGAATATTTACATGACACTGTGTGAATCAAATGTCTACAGGCCTGATCCAGAGAGACAGTGCTGCAAAATTCGGTTAAATTAAAGTTATTAAAGCAGCCTGTCATGTTTGCAGCAGGCAGAGTACAACAATAGCGTTAATGCAAGTTCTTTAGTGTTTTATTTTTAAAGGCATTTGGATCTGCAAAGATGGATGTGTGGCTACGGCCAGGATACCAGAATACTGCTGATATGTCAGTACACTGGTAAACCTAGCAGTACTGGGTAGCGGAAGTCTAAATGTGCACGCCTTCATCTGGTCTAACTTGCACAGCAGTTTTTGTTTCCTTATAGTCAGTACCTTCACTGTGTCTTGACTCCCTTATGGCTTCTGTTGCTTATTTTGAATTTTCCCTGTATTATGCACTTTTCTATTTTGTATCTTTTTAGATTATTTCTGTACTTCCCCGCAAATTGCTGTAAGTTTAACTAGATATCAAAATGCATTATTTTTTATCCATTATTCTATTAGGCGCTTTCTCTCCTTTGCTCATTGTCACCTTGACTTTAGGTTAAGACTATGCTTATGCAGCTTGTCTGATTGATGCAACTGGTACACAATCAGAAAATGCAAGAAGGCTTGCTAAGACTTTCTGAAGCAGGATGTATAGTATTGGTAATATATGCATTTAAAAAACTGTGTCAGGTGTCCTTGCCTGTATTTAAATGCAAACAAAATGTGTGTATGGGGAAGGACAAAAATTGTAAGCCTGATCTGTGACCTTTTGATGGGTATTTGATTGTCAGGAAGTGGATTTTGAAACTTGGATGAAAAGAGTGTGCATCTCTAATGTTCTGCTAAAAAGATATACTCCTTTCTCATGGATCAAAAATTTGAATGCTGATGGAAGGGATCATGATGCCGTAGTGTTCTGATAAGTGTTGATTACCTAGCAAGATTTATATTTTGTTTATTTACTAGAATGACTGGTATGAATTATTTTATCAGAGAATAAAGGTATAAATACAGGAGAAGGGATTTTTCTACATAGGCTTATAGCTTCATAGTTTAAGTACTAGGCTAGCTGCCCTTGTGGGCTATTTTAAGCCTAGCCAATTTCATTTTTCAGAGGTTCAGAATCAAACCCTATATCTTGTCTATGAGGTAAGCACCTTAACTGTTTTATAGCCCCTCTCCCCATCCTTATACCACCTGTCCCAGAAAAGCATTTGTCTATAATTTGTCCCCAAGCTGCAACTAAATGTGATGCCATTTTATAGTCTGGCTGTAAATTAGTAACATTTCAAAGTGATTTTTTTTTTTTATGTACACACTGCTTGACATGTCTATTTGAAAATTTCAGAGCATGCCTTGCTAGGTGTCTTGCAGATGTGTTCCAGCTGTTGAAGTGTGCATTACTTACAGTGCCATTACTGCTGTGGACTTTCCCATCAGTTTTCACTGTAGCGTGAAATGCTTTGTTATGTTGCCTGATATACAGATCATTAATATTCATATTCTATGGTATTTTCATAGCATTTTAGTTCAGATTAAGTATGGTTCCACTGCAGGTGTGCTCTGATTTGTTTTTCTCAAGTTTCTAAAAGTCTAAGAAATAGTATACGTTGGGTGGGTGGGTGAGCGCAGATCACATTGGGTTTTACTGTTGTAATGAATTTTTACTCAGTATGCCATTTTTCTGCCTTTTACAGTATAAGGCTTCTTACTTCACAAGATATTTGCTAGTAGAATCCCTGCCTTCAGAATGAGAGCGTGTGCATGCATGATTATATATCGGTATGCTGTCTGTTAAACAGCACAGATTAATAGCCATTAAATCATTGTAAAGCACCCCACAAAGCCACAAGGTAGCAATTAAGTTATCAAACAGTCAGAGTCATAATCTCTCAGTGGTCTAATTGGATAATTTGTTCTCTGCTGGGACACATCTAAAATAGAAATCTACATTATATTTGCTACAAGGTCTGTTCTGAAAATTTTGGAATATTTTTTCCAGTGTATCTGAAGATCTGCCTTGCCTGTATTGTATATGAACCAGTCTCCTGTTATATGAAGAAACCCTTGGCATATATTTCTGTCAGGTCCCTGCAGAATAATTCATTTTCTAAAATGTGTCTGCATATTAAGTACTCCTTTGTGGTATTACAGCTAAGCAGTATTATACTTAAAGGTACCTGTTGGTACTGCAGACCTATGTTTCGACTTTTTCATGAACAGTTCTTACGAGTCTGCTTGGAAAAATGAGGAGTGTTGTTTTACCAGTGTGTTTATTAACAAATACAAGAAGTAAACTAAAGTTGGTGTTTGTGTTATACTGGCATGCATTGTTTTATTTGCTTTTGTACCCACGATTTATATAGAGCCTATGTAAAAAGCTGAAGTGTATTACTACTGTGAAAATGTCTTGTATTATTACAATTCCTATTAAACTAGTCATATAATCAGCAGTTGGTATCAAAACCAGACAATAAGCAGTTCACTAGCAGACTTAACTCTTCCATCTGATGTACAATCTGCTGATTGTAAGCTTTCTTTCTCTGTGTGTGCTTTACCTTTGCAATGTTGAGCCATTTTGCCTAGTTCATATGTTTTTTTTTTTTTTTTTTTTTACAATTTATGATAGCAGTCCAACATATGGTTACAACTCTTTCAGTGAAGTAATATCCTGGTACCCTGGTACAATAGTATTGAAGTAATATATCAGCATTTCTCTCCCCATATCCCCAGATTCGCACATCTTGGTGTTCTGTCTGATTTTATACAAAAAAAAGAAACAAAAAACTACCCAGTCTTTGCACATGTGATCTGCGATGCTGTAATAACTGAAGAAAATGTGTGTCTGTCTACATATGTAGCAGACTGCCAATTATTTGAACAGCTTTTTCTACTTAGTTGACTTCTTCCACCCCCACACTGACCTGTATCACTTAAATCTGAGAAACTCTCCACAGAAGACAAAGGAGTTGCATTGTCTTTCCCTTCCCCCCTGCAGTACCCTCCCTTCCCCCTGCAGTACCCTCCCTTCCCTTCTACTTTGGGGACTCTCTTATGGCACTGCCAGCAGTTGCACACCAGATGCATTACTTCCCATCCTATCTGTACACACACAGTATCAATCCTACCAGAGATGAAAATAATTCTGCAGTTCAATATTTGTCTGAAATACTTATTTTTAGGGCAACATATTAATTAAATAATATGTTGATTCAGCAAACTCTGGGTGGCCCAAAATTCATCTGTTTTTCTCCTAGAACAATTGACTGGCTGAACTGTCAGACATACACAGGCTTTGAAGGTACTATCTGCCTGGTATTCATTGGTACTATTGTGTGTGTGTGTGTGGGGGGGGGGGTTATTTGTCTGGTATTTATCAAAGATTGTAGTGGTGAATGCAGACTATAGATATGTTACCTTTCTTTAATTCATTAATGGTATTATTTGAAAGCCTGCTGCCCTTCTGATTTATGGTAGTTTTGTATGGCAGGAGCATTATTTCAGAATTCAGTAATTATGCTGTATGACAGGATGCTATCCATCTGGTGTTCATTGACATTTTGTGTTACAGATATGTTTTATTGGTATTGCACAACAAAACACTTTACATTCAGAAATTACTTTCTTCATCTGAAAGCTGATTTCTGTAGGTTGTAATGACAGCATGTATTCAGAGACAGGAGGGATTGTTTAGGGAATATAAATATACTTACTAACACAGCTAGTCTTGGTTAGAGGTGCTTGGTCCATGGGCAAAAGGAGGTGTTTTCTATTAGTATGTGGTATTGCTGAGCTGTATTATGAAGTCCTCCACAATAATGTTGAAGCTGATGGGGGTGGGGTCTATAATAATTTAAGTACAAGTGTGTGCTTGTGTATATGCATGTGCGTGCATGTATACATGTGTCTGTAGCAGGTATAATAATTCCCAAGTTACAAGGCATGGGAAAGACAGAAGTTCTAGTGTACGGCTCTTTCTGTTTCCTGGTTTACCTTAAAATGGACACTTGCTGAGCAGGCTTTACATCAGCTGTGATGAGAGTTATCTTTTTCTGTTTCCTGGTTTACCTTAAAATGGACACTTGCTGAGCAGGCTTTACATCAGCTGTGATGAGAGTTATCTTTTCCACAAGTAGTATGAAAACATTTCTGAAACATGCAAGTAAAATGTTAACTAATCAATACTATATATACACAGTGAGATGAATTTGTATGTGGGTTTCACTCCTACACTTTCTTCTTGCTTTTAAAAGAGAAGTTGTTGGGAGCAAAACACTCTTAATTCAAAAATGCAAATTTTTATCTGCCTATTTACTGACCTTGCATGATTTGAGGTTTGCTGAAACAAAGATTCTTTGATTTCCTGTAGTGTACCCAAATGGATAACATTATATTATGTAGTGAATCGCCTTACATTTGTTGGCATCCGAATCAAATGGCCACATACTAGCCCACGTCTGAGTCATGTGCTCTTTCTGCTTTTATCATCCTTCCATTCAGAACTGCAGAGAAACAGTGTAATCCTACATAGGGTAAAGTAGTCATTCTGTCCCTGGATATGTCATTAAAGAAATCCTAACACTGATTTTTAGCACTCTACTTGTCACCTCCACCCCAATTCTTTGGATAGCTACCTGTTAACTGTCACTTTCTGATTCCATCTTGTCCAACCATCCTGTTAGATATGCCAATACCTTTGTCATTCAAATGGATGTCTTTTGTAATTTTCCTATCAAACTGCTGTATGGACCCACATCAAAGACTTTACTGAAAATCAAGCATCGCTGTATCCAGTAAGAGTCTTGTCAACTTCTTCAATCACCTATGCATTAGTCACCATTTTGTAAAGGCTATTCTATTCATTTGACAGCATCTGTTTTATTCCTGCCCCTAATCCTTATATAATGCCCATTGGTAATGGATTGGTATTCTAACAATGATAGCAGTCTACCTCCCAGCTGGAAGAAATAGAAATATAAAGATACAAGAGTTTCATCAATAATATAATGTTAAGTTTACCAAAAAAAAAAAAACTATCTGCATGAATAAAATTGACTATACAGAATAATTATATCAGGACATTTATTATGTTTGTAAAATTCACTATAAGTTTGAGCTATTGTTTCTGTCTTGAGCTTTGGCTGAAAAAGTTTTTTGTACCTATCTTGCTACCTGTTTAAAAGAGAGAATAAATGAATAAATCAGAGTGGTGAAAGTAAATGTTAAGAACTTGGGTGTTTATTATGCTAGTTTAGCTTCTAGACCTTGTATAAGTAGAGATCTCAGCAGGGTAGATGATTTTTTTTGTGAGATTTCTATGTAGTCATTACAGTGTAAACAGGGTTTGATACATTGACATGTAAACCAAAAAGGGAATCTTGTTATCAGAGTGCAAAATGCTGTTCAAAGCCTTGGTCCAGGGGTGGAATTCAGAAAGTGAATGTGCACTGTGTACGAGTGAGTTTTACAAGTGCAATGATATGTATGCAGAGATTGAATTCAGCGGCAGTCTTTTCAGCTGCGCATGGTAACACAGTGCTTGTCATACTATGCATGCAGATGAGGTTAACTGATATGTCTGACGGAGACAGACTCGTCTAACAAGAACAGTGTGTTATACTGTAACATAAAAAGTAATTGTATGGGAAGTTGCTACCATACCTCTCAACCTCTTGGAGCAAGAAATCTAGACAAAGCCAAAAGTAATGGGGTACAACTGCCAAAAATAAGGACAATTTTTAAATTTGCTCTTACAAACTTAGAAACTTGATATAATAACAGGTTTTGAAATGACATGAATTTTCTGAAGGGTATAAAGTCTGAAACTCAGTTTCATTTTCTGACTTCAGTCTTTACTGATTAGCCAATATGTTCCTAGAAATGCACAATTTTATGAAAAACAGATCAAAATTATGAGGCAAAAATCTGGACATTTAGCAAAAATCTGTACAGCTGAGAGGTATGATTGCCTCTCCTAAATTAAAAAAATAGTGTAACTAGTGATCCAGATTGGTTACATAGGAGTAATAGAATATTAAGTTATAAGAAAAGCTGACAACATATAATTTTACCAAGATATGAGGTTTTACTTGTAAGGCTACAGATGGACAAGGAGATCAAGAAGGAAAAATAGGGTAGTTGCATACCTGGTTTTAGGCACAAGCGAACTCTGCAGTTGCTGAGGTCCCTGGTCCTGGGGGCCAGCCAATCACAATAAGTTATCTTGTTTTGATATTTGTTTGTCAAACCAAAGAGACTAGTATAGCAGTCTTGTGTACTTAATAGTACAGCAGTCATGTGTACTGTAGTTAATAAATCAGGAGTAGAAGCAGTAATATTTCGGGTGAAGAATTCTAAGGATTGACACCGGTTCTTTAAAATTTAAAAATAGTGCTGGTTGTCATAACAGTGTTTTGTCAAATAGCATTACATGTTTAAACACTGACATAGTGCCAGTGACTTACTTAAATTCCACTGATGGGCATTCTCTCCATTAAAATTAACATCCTTACTGGCTTTAGACACCACCAATACTTGAAGCTGTGGTGGACACCCTAATCATATTTGATTGTATGGCGGCCCTATAAAAAAAAAGCATTCTTTGATTCCACATACTTTACCTAAAAGGGTTGTGATATGACCCTTGTAGGTAGGAGAAAGTTAATAATTAGTGTATGAACATGATTGAAGTAAGCACTAGAGAACAGCAACTCAGAGCAAATCATCTTAGCACGTCCCTGGATTTTAAGACTAGGTGATGCTTCCAATCTTCATGTATGGTTTTCTCTTGGAGGGAATTTTATAAATACTTGCAGGATGTCAGATACTATAACAATTACCTTCTTTGCTTAAGAATTCTAAGAAAAGTGAAAATGACAGAATAAAGGCTCAGAATTAGAAACACTTGTTAGATATTACCCTAATTAACCAAAAAAGGGATCTGCTTCCATACCTTGAAGTTCATACAACCAAACTTTATTTCCACAAGAATAAAATCGTGAGCGCTTAAAAACCTGAACCGCAAATTTTTCCCAGGTTAAGTAAAGATGAAAGAATAAAAACAAGAAAATGAATATTTAAAAATATTTTCCATAAACTTAAAAAAGAAAAGTATTAGAGTATGTCCAGTAAATGTGAACAGTATTAACACTGTAAGAAGAGTAGGGATTCTGGAATGGTGTACTAAATGTGATTTGGATGTTATTCTGTTAGAGGATGTAAGATTCGTAACAAGTGAAGAAAGACTGTAAAGAGAAAAATTGTGGGGTGGAGTTTAGGAAGTGAATGCTGTTGTGGAGTGGTGTATTGTGTATAAAAACGGTGAAAATACTGGATGTAACATTGGTAAGGATGGGAAGGTTAACTTTTGTGGATATGAGGTGGACAGAACATGTTGGCGTTGTATGAATATAATGAGCAAGGAAAGGGAGACTGTTTCATCAAATATCAGACTAATTGTGATTTTAAGGGGACAATTTAAAAAGGAAAGATGTAAAAAAAAATACAGAAAATGATAAAATGTGGTAAATTGGCTGTGTGAGACAAGTCAGTGGACTTCTAGAAGGGGGCACTTGGATCTGAAATGGCTTATTTTGTATTATCAGAAGGCTTGGGAGTAGCAGATGGTGATACAAATATGTAGCATTATTATTAGCAGTATGGATGGACATAATAGAAGAAAGGGAGTATATTCAAGCAGGAAAGGGAATAAAAATAATAAATGACAAATTATGGGATAAAATTGGAGAATGATAAGTATTGTAATTATGGAAGGATCATATAACGATGAAGGGCTTCTATAAAAGTGGTCTGAATGGCAGATTTTACAGACTATAAAAAGGAGGGTTTTTTTTCCAAAGGCAGGATGATGAAAAGAAAGGAAGAAAAAGTGAAGTATGGGAAAATATATAGAAAAATATTAGAGAATGACGCAAAAGAGTGTTATGATATGGAAAAATAAATATCTAAATTTTTCTCAGTTTTATATATTACTGTTTAGACAGAGATTATTTTAAAAGGGAGAAAATAGGAGATATCTATATATTTGGGTAAAATAGTAAAGGAGGATATTTGTGTAAAGACGGAAAATTAAAAATATGTAAAAAGAACACTAGCAAATTGAATATTGTAGTACAGCATGTGGAAAATATGTATAAAAATATAAAAAGTAGGAAAATGAGAAAGAATGGAAAGAAAAATTGAGAAAGAATTACAAGAAAATTTTGAGAAATATTTACTATTAGTGAATTGGATGTAGTACTTAGGAAAGTAAATGTTGATTCAGTATTGGGCCTAGATTGTAGAGATTATGGAATGTACAAGTAATTAAGGGATTGGCAAAAATCAGTATTTTGTAAATGTACTGAATGAATGATTGAAGTAAAGATTTGTTAAAAGGTTATGTAGTGGGATATTTAAAATTTATATTGAAGAATGAATTGAAAAAAAAATGGAGACCCATCACAATAAATAACATAGGTCATAATTTTTTATGAGGATAATGGAATAAAGGATGAGAGATATTATGGAAGAAAGTATAAATGGTATAAAAGGGAAGAGATGTCAAGAATTGTTACTGGTTGTGAAAGAAATTCGGATGATAAAAGTAAAAGGGAGGATGTAAAACTTATGGTAGATAATGTTAGGCATTTGATACAGTAGGACATGATGATTTGTGAGATGTTATGGAGAAGTATAGAAGAGATAACAGAATTAGGGGCATGCGTATGTCCTCCTAACAAAATAATAGAATGAGAGTGTTAGTGCATGGGTGGCTAAGTAACGAACTATGCATGAAGTATGATAAAATAAGGATGTCCCATGAGGAGAATATTGTTTGCATTGGTAATGAATGCAGGAGTGAAAGAGGTAGCTTATAAAATGAAAGAAGCTAGATGTGCAATGCAAAAGAAGGTGGGGATTCCAGTAATTCTGACATACACAGGCAATGTAGTTGTAATTACCAAGAACAAAATATGGATGAGGGAAGTATTGGTGTGTCTGAATAAATGTTTAAAGAAAATGAGAATGACCTTGAACAAAGATAAAAGGACAGGTTTAGGTAATGTGGTGTAAACTGGGACTGTATATTTTTCAATATAAATGAAGTGTCTTTGCTAAGGAAAAAACTTGGGAAGAATGATGTAGTTATGGTACAATGGGAGAGTTTGACAAAATAAATGAAAGAAACGTGTCTTCTGTGGAGAATGTATAAATTAGCATTCAGACAAAATGTTGAATCTGGTGAATTCTGTATTAATGGAAAAAATAGCATATATGTCAAATGTTTATATGATCCCAGAAAAATATGAAAAGGAAATTGTGCATTTGGTGTTCAAGATTAAACCCAGTGAAAAGAGGTGTGTTGTATATAAACAAAGATGAATGGGGACTCTGGTTACTAAATCCACTTGTTCTGCTTGTTTAAACTTCTGTAGAGTATTAAAGTGGAAAAAGGAAAAGAATGAGAAATGAATAGAGTGTTTGTTGAAATTAAAGTACACAAAATTCTGGGAGATGATTGAGCATCAGGAAAAAGAAGGATGTGGTACAATAATGCGATGAAACAATATTATTATGTAAATTCATGGGAAAATTTTCCAGAGGAGGTGATTAAAGCCTTTACAGTAAGGAAAACGTGATGTACCAGGATAGTGTGAAGACTTCCTGTGGAGACTGGCAATAATAAGTTATCAGTCAAGGGGAAAGTGCCATATAAAAAGAAAGTTGATTTGTGTTCTTACTTTGCAGGTAGGAAGAGACAACAGAGCATGGCTTTTGAAATGTAAACGAGTGGCGAAATTCCAGAAAACGTTTTGTGAAGAAAATGTTTTGAGAATATTAATGATATAACAAATATATTAAAAACAATAATAATAAATATATATATATATATATATATATCTGGGTCTCCTTCTGTTTGTCGAAGGTACACTTCATCGACAAACAGAAGGCTGACTCACTTCTGCGAAAGTGCACTACATTGAAAGCTGATTCGCCGAATCCCTTTACAGAGGGGATAAGGGAATATATCCTTTTCCCCATTGTAGTGTGATCTCGGAGTTAATATATTTAAGTGTAGGGGGTGCAGGGGGGCTTGCCATCCTGCATAAATGTGATTTAGTGTTTTGTTTTTATTTTTTTTTTCCATTATTTTGTTTGGCGAAAGTGCGTTTTCGACAAAGTGCACTTTCGCGAAAGTGAGTTCGGTTTACGTTTTGATGATACAGAGCTCTAAATACTGACGCTCAAAACTTCGAAGGTGTGGAATCTCAAAATGAAAAAAATGTATTTATTTATGTATGCATGTATTTATTTATTTATTACATTTTGTTGACCGGGAATGTCTGACTGGGCCAGAGTCCTGTTTTCAGCAGAGGACAGGGAGAAACGCTCCACAGAAAATACATAAGTAGATTTTAGATACACAGATTATCACAATAGAATGCATTTTTACAATATAAAAGCAAACATTACAAAAATAGAATGCATTTTTACAATATCAAAAAACATTACATATCAGGAAGAAACATTACACAAGTATTGTGTGTCTACTGGTGGAGATCCAAGGGGAAGATCTTGATATTAAAGCAAGAAAACCTCACAAATCACATTTTAGAGGGGGGCAAGCCCCCTCTGCACCCCCTATATGGGGGGCTGCACATCCCACACCCTCTGCAACATAAATATACCAACTCTCCGATCACACTACAGTGAAGAGAAGAGTAAAGTTCCGTTTTGCACTCTGACAATCTCCATTGACAAGTTTCAAGATTCCACAACTTGAAAGTTCTGAGCATCTGTATACAGCTTCGTGATTGTGGAATTTTGACATTACAAAGTGGACCTATTTATAATATGAATATGATTCTGGATATAATAAAACAAGAAGAAATAATACGTGAGAAGGGTAGATAAGAATTTTTTATGTAATATGGGTTATTTTTATGTAATATGGGTTATTTGGAATGAAAGACTGGATGAAATTTTAATGGTAAATGGAATTTTGCAACTATCATCATCTTCTTTCAGCTGTTCCCATTAGGGGTCACCACAGCAGATCACCTGTTTCCATTTCTTCCTGTCCTCTGCATCTTGCTCTGTCACACCAACCACCTGCATGTCCTCTCTCACCACATCCATAAACCTTATCTTAGGCCTTCCTTTTTTCCTGTTACCTGGTAGCTTCATCCTTAGCATCTTTTTCCCAATATACTCAGCATCCCTCCTCAGCACATGTCCAAACCAATGTAATTGTGCCTTTCTGGCTTTGTCTCCAAACCTTCCAACCTGGGCTGACCCTCTAATATACTTATTCCTAATCCTGTCCACCCTCGTCACACCCAGTGCAAATCTTAACATCTTTAATTCTGCCACATCCAGCTCAAACTCCTGCTTTTTTGTCAGTGCCACTGTCTCCAACCCATATAACATAGCTGGTCTCACTACCCTCTTGTAGACCTTCCCTTTCACTCTTACAGTTACCCGTCTGTCACAAATCACTCCTGACACTCTTGTCCACCCACTCCATCCTGCCTGTACTCTCTCTTCTTCACCTCTCTTCCACACTCACCTTTACTCTGAATTATTGACCCCAAGTATTTAAACTCATCCACCTTCGCCACCTCTACTCCTTAGATCCTCACCATTCCTCTATCCTCCCTCTCATTCACACACATATATTCTGTCTTAGTCCTGCTGACCTTCATTCCTCTTCTCTCTAGAGCATATCTCCATCTCTCCAGGGTCTCCTCCACCTGTTCCGTACTCTCACTACAGATCACAATGTCATCTGCAATCATCATAGTCCACGGGGACTCCTGTCTGATCTCGTCTGTCAACCTGTCCATCACCATTGCAAATAAGAAAGGGCTCAGAGCTGATCCTTGATGTAACCCACCTCCACCTTAAATGCATCCATCACTCCCACCGCAGACCTCACCGCTGTCACACTACCCTCATACATATCCTGTACCACTCTTACATACTTTTCTGACACTCCTGACTTCCTCATACAATACCACAACTCCTCTCTAGGCACCCTGTCAAATGCTTTCTCTAAGTCTACAAAAACACAATGCAACTCCTTCCGACATTCTCTGTACTTCTCCATCAACACTCTCAGAGCAAAGATCACATCTGTAGTGCTCTTTCCTGGCATGAAACCATACTGCTGATCACTAATCATCACGTCCCTTCTTAACCTAGCTTCCACTACTCTTTCCCATAACTTCATGCTGTGACTGATCAATTTTATCCCTCTGTAGTTACTACAGCTCTGCACATCACCCTTATTCTTAAAAATCGGTACTAAAACACTTTTTCTGCATTCCTCAGGCAGCTATATTGCAAAAAATTAAATTATGGTTTTGGAAGAAAGAGGGGGTCATTTATGGAAAAATACCAATGAGGATGTTATAGGAAAAAGAAAAATGGTAAAAAAATAGAAATGTGTAGTGCCTGTAAATATATGCATTTTTGTCAGTATTTTTTTTTTTAAAGACCAACCCCCCCCCCCCACTCGTTGTGGTAGGTGCCCTGATATATTTTTAGTCTGCATAAGCTACTACCAACTCAAGTAGATGGCACTCCAGTTTAGTGTCTTATCTGAAGGATGACAGACTCAGGAGTGCAGTACCCCCCCTTATGTTGCACTGCAGTGTTAGCAGCCCACCTGGTGTGGGAACAGAACCTACAACCTTCTACAACAAAGGCTAGTATGCTATCTGTTGCACCACTGACACTGCAAACTAGATCAAAAGGTTGGGAAAATGCTCTAAACTAACCTCAGAGTTTCTATAACCTGTGACTTCTGGGGGTCTGGTGGCTCCACAGACCCCCATCATTACTGATTTATTTTCTGCACAGTTATTAATGTGCTGTGTTAGCCATATAATATGTGTTGAAAAGATGCAGGGAAGCTGTAAGTTGCATTATATTATCTATTTTAAGCAATCCTTCCAATTACCCTAACTTTTTTTCTGAACTTTGGGTATTAAAAGCTTCCTTGCTAGCTACAAGATTTGCTGTAGATGGGCTAGATTTTGTTGCCATAAAACCCCCCCCCCCCATATTATACAAACTGCTAGTCAGGCTTGTCCTTTATTTCATTCTCCCCCAGAATATGTTCAGTAGTAAAGTGAGTCCTCCCCTTCGTCATGTCCTCCAGCTCCTGCACCACCAAACCCTGACATTGCTGGTGCTTTTTAATATTCATACTAATATGCCGTTTATTATGCAAACTCCACAGAATCACAGTGACGTGAAATGCATGTAAAATAAGCACCTAAATGTACATAATTGCAGTGCAAAGGTATTGTTATAATGCTTGTCAGTTGCCTACTGTCAGTCATGTCACTCAGTGTCTTGTGAGGGTTTAAAGTAATGCCCATCAGCCGCTGATATTTTTCTATTTTGCATGGTGGTGGTTGTGAGGGGAGGCAAATCCTCCCCCAACCTAAACTATTGCAAAGTCTCTGTGTACATTGGGATGGATGGAGAGAAATTTGCTTCAGTACGGTGGTACCCGTGGTGAATCAAAGTTGGTAAAACTGCTGATGAAAACATTTTGCAGAATTTGTCTTCCCACATATCTAACTTTTCAGTTTGTGACCTTAATCACTGTTACTGCTCTTGTTTACTAATTAATAAAATGTAAACAATATGCAAATCTTTAGCTGCTTTGTATCTCAACATTTCTGCAAGTTGTGTTTCATGCCTTTTCTTCATTAATACTTGGCAATCCATTGGCCACTTTTGGGTTTATAATAAAATTGCTGTCTCATTTTTGTCATCTAGCATTTAAATTAATCCAACTATAAATGTTTATGCAGTTCTAGGATTTTACCTGTTAAGTGCTTTTGCTTCATTGAATAATATGTCTGCCACACCTCTTGTCTTCCTGTGTAGATGTAGCTGCTGTCCTTATGGCACTATGCATCATGCTGGCACATCTAAATTGTCTTACCTGCTGTGCCAATGTTTACGTTTAAAAAGTAAATGATAAATGAAAATGCATGCCACAGGGTTATACTAAAGCAGAATGGCCGTGGAATAGTATTCTTATTTTTCTGAGAAGTATACTGAAATAATTCAATGTACTCTCAGATATGTAAATACACGGTTCTACCTGACTTCACCGAAACACCAAAACACCGACAACGCAATCACCGAAACCACATAACCGACAGTACAAAAACACGAAAATTCACATGCCCGACAACGAAATAACCGACGGTACACAAACACGAAACCTTATACACTTCACACACCACAATCAACAAACAAAACACATTCCCCATCCAAAAACCACATACACAACACAAGCACACCAAAATCCCTGCAAACCCACACTAAACCTCACATACACAACTACCTACAACCCTGACCCAAACCCTAACCCTAAGGTCCGTCACTACGACACTTACCTGACCCGCTCCCTAACCCTAACTCACTTATCCCGCCCCTAACCCAAACACAATCACTACCGCACACTTACCTGACCCGCTCCCTAACCCTAACTCACTTATCCCGCCCCTAACCCAAACACAGTCACTACCGCACACTTACCTGACCCGCTCCCTAACCCTAACTCACTTATCCCGCCCCTAACCCAAACACAGTCACTACCGCACACTTACCTGACCCGCTCCCTAACCCTAACTCACTTAACCCACCCCTATCCACACTTACCTTACTCGCACCCTAACGTCCATCACTACCGCATACTTACACAGCCTTTTCCCATTTCGGCATCCTCAGCGCCGGTGCTTTCATCCGTCGGGTCGGTCTTCTGCACTGTCGATCTTCTGGGTCCCGTCGCGTCGGTCTTCTGCACTTTCGCTCTTCTGCGGCTCTCGATTTCGCTGTCGATGTTCCGGCGTGTCGGTGAAGTCAGGTAGAACCAAATACACACGTGTATGTGTGTGTGTGTGTGTGTGTGTGTGTGTGTGTGTGTGTGATATGTTTAATTGGCTTCTGGAGGAGAAAAATTAGAATAAAAATGTAATGGCATTGAGATTTAATGTGGTCAGATGGTATCTCTCATTCGGTTGAACTCCTTCTTTCTTGCCACTTTGACATAAACACACATGTCATTTCTCATTTTTCATGGTAATTACAAGGCATGTGGTCCAGGACATCCTTGAGGAATAGAGAAGCCTAGTTCAGTTTCCTGTCTGGTGCCCTGATTAGTAACCATTTGAAATGTTGGGACCAGTTAGTGTGAATCCTGGAATATGGGAATCAAAGTCTGAGATGCCATTTCTCGGAACATCCCCTTTTCTCCAAGATATGGCAATCTCGGAGTTGACATACAAATTCAGGGGGTGTAGGTGTAGGGGGCTGGCCTCCCCTGCAAAAAATTTTAAGTAGAACAGAGATCTTTGAGATTTGCTCTTATCCTGTGTTTTCGGTCTTTATTCTTTGGCATGTCAGAACTTGGCATTTCAAGTGCTGACATTTCAATAGGGAGCCTAAGTGATTAGTTCATAGCAGTTGGCAAATGAAGGGAGTCAAACCATGGACTTTAGTAAGGAAGTAATTAAGAGCTCATAATCTTAAAACCTAGTAGTGCTAACTGTCAAACTGCATTTAGGGATGGTGGACTTGACATTAAACCCCACATCTCTGTTATTGACTGAACACTTCTCAGATTTCCTGGGATTTGTATGTACATTCTACATCAGTTCAGTCTGCTTAGTCATTATACAGTATACTGTTTAGCTTTGTCAATGGACACTACCAGATGAACCAGAGGTGGTCAATCTGTGGTAATCCGGTCATCATTGCAGGTTCAGAGATGGAAGAATCCAGCTGGGTAAAGTGGAGATACCATCAGTTTAATTCCCTCCCTCAACAGCTTGGAGTAAATTTCTGGCATATAAGTTGATCTTGCAGTGTCTGCTCCTGGTAGTGCATTGTGTTGTGTTACGTTGTTTTAGTGATAGTTGTGTGCATTTAACCTTGCTCTGTTTCCCACTTACATGATGTTGAAGGTTTGCAGTCCTCTGCTGCAAATTGGCAGAATTTCTCTCCTAATTATCAGGTGTCTCTCCATGATGCCCCAACAGGGCATGAAATGTGATTTTTGTGTTTACCCCCCCCCCCCCCCCACCCTCCTGGCTTCCTCCTTTGCAGCACTGAAGCAGTTCTGTGTCACTGTATCTTTGTTGGCTAAGAAGAGACATTGCACAGATCCTATTCTCCAAAATCTGCAATGTTAAGGGTGCAATAGGAGACATGAAGGACACCCTATATGCAAGCCGTTCCATAAATCTACCTTCAGCAATAGCCCGAATAGCTTCAGAGCTAAGAAACAGAGCTATTTTAGAGCAAGCTCTAAATGTTTGGTTTGGTATTCAACATGCTGTTTAAACATTTATACTGGAGAAGATCACATTCCTAAATACGAGTATGTAGTAAACATCTTAAGTATCCCTTCATGATGACCACAAAAGACCAAACACACTCTTGTTTTTATAAGCTGGGCTAAACAAAAGGCAGTATTGTCTTTCCTTTAGAGAGCAGCCTTTCTATTTAAAAAAAAAAAAAAAAAAAAGGTTAGCATTTCACAAACTGGTGTTGTCCGAGTTTCCCTTTTTTAAGGTTATTTAGATTGAAAGTGAAAGTTTTGGGTTACTCAAAAAAGACATGCAGGACCAAAAATGATCGTTTGAATGTACTCAGCAGGTTTATAGGTATTCCGCATTCTTGTCTCCTAGATCTCTGAGCTACATCATACTGTTACAAGTGAAAGATCATGGCAGGTACATGAGTTGAGATGCAGTAATATTGACTGTAGGAAAATGTCATTTAGGGAATTAGACAGAAGGCAGGGATAACTTTGTTTGTCGTTATTGTAGAAGCTCAAAGGTGTTCATCATATAGGAGCCACTAATGAGCAGAAGGCTTAGGATGTTATGCCTTCATAAATTAGGAAGGTGGAAACAGGAAGTGATAACAGCAGCATGCATCGAATATCAGACTGATTTATAAACCAACTGTACCATCTGAATTCAATTAGATACTGGGAGACCTATCTGAAAGTCGCTGAGATAAGGGTTGTATTCTCCAGGCATACTATCTTGGTGGTAATGTAGACATTTCATAATGGTATTCATTTCTTAATAACCCTGTGAAATTAAAGCAATTTCCATTTAGTCTATGCTGACTGTGCAGCTCTTACGATTCTGTGGCCTCTTACAAGGGAAATAAGATGGCATTTCTACTGAACAAGGAGAAATCTGCTTAGGATATTGTTAAGAAATTCATCTACTGTTCATTAATAGGTGCTGTGTGGAGGATTAGCAACGTTCTGAGCTGTCAAAAAATCAGGCAGGTGGAGGGATCTCGGTTTAGCATCTCATCTGAATTAAGGAACTTCAGGAATACAGCATCTTGCATTGCAGTGATAGTTTTAAAATATGAATCTGAATGCCTAGTATTGGCATAGTATCTGGAGCCTTTTGATCTTTGTACCAACCTCCAACTGCCATGGTTTTAATGGTTATGGTGTTTACCTCACAGACACAAGGTATAGAGCTTGATTCTCAACTTTGAAGGAAAATTGGTTAGGTTTAAAATGGCCTAGTACTTGACTAAGAACCTATGAAAGTGTCCTTCCTTCAGATTAAGAAAGGTCAAACAACAGTTAACAAGAAGTGCAGAAGTGAAGGGGATTGTATGTCCCTTAAGTTCATTGCCAATATAAGCTGAGAGAACGGTAGTACCCAGTGAGCACTAAGGCTGTCAACATTGACTTTTTTTTTTTTTTTTTTGTGTGTGTTATTTTATGTACACTGGCTTAGAAGTTATGTTAATCAAGGACACATTCCCTAACAATGCAATTACTTCTGTCTTGACATTTCGAGAAACATCTACTGCCAAGAAAAACAGAAATTCTGGGAAGATGTCGACACAGATGCTTCTGAACTTGAAGCCTGTCTTTCATTTGCGAGAGCATCATTTTTTTGATTATGTTGCAGTTCAGTGGAATTTACCAATAGGTGGCGATAGTGATTCAGCACCTGATGGTTCATCCCTGTGATAAATGTGCTTCAGGAAAACAGCGCTTTCCTAATTAACTTACCAGTGTTTCTGAAAGCTAATACCATTAGTTTGCTGATATTGTTTACAGCAAGGTCAAGTGCTATTTTATGAGGTAGGAAAGATCATACAGGTTGGAGAAAAAAGTAAGGCATTTTAAATCAGAGTAACAAGAAGCAAGCAAATGCCATTTCTAGAATTTGAAATGCCCATAATGTTATTTCAGGTGTAAAATATTATCCCCACTATTATTTAGATTGATTTGTGTGGGATAATGAAACTGGAAGCCCTGTACTAGGCCCAGTGTTGCATTTACATTTAGAGTTTTTATCCTGTAGACCCCAGAGGCAGCGGAAAGTGCAGTGTTTTCCAGTTTTACTAGCTCTCTAAGTGACGGCCTACTATGATGGTGCTTTTCTTGTATCTAAATGTGTGCTTTTAGTGGATAAGAAACATTTCTGGAATCAAAGAACATGATGAATGAAATTGCATTTGTCGTGAAAACTCTTGGCAAAGAATGCATTGTGTTACACTGCTGTGCACTTTAAGTGAATGTTATATACATTTAAATGGTATATTGAAATGCTGGTAAGATGCAACTTTACTGTGTACATCTGTCTGCATAACTAAACATCACTTTTCCTACTACTGCTGTTTCCCTTGATCCCTAACCTCTGGCTTACTAAGGACATCTTTTGTACCACATAACCTTGGATATAATGGCATCTGAAGGACAATAAACCCTAATTTCATTCAAATATCTTCTGTAGTAAGTGATAGAAGATAAAGTATGCAGGTGATTTCAGATTTAAAATAAGCAGTGAGGTTGAGACACATATTCTTTGTCACTTCTATCCATCCATCCATCCATGAATTCGCCTCAGCCTTGAAAGTGTTTTGACTTGCTCAAGATTAGAAAAGTGAGTGGTAGGATTATTTCAGATGAGGGATCCATGTTATTAGCCCTGGTACATGAGCACATGGCAGAAATATGCTCAACAGATAGTACTGAAAATTAACATGGTGCAGCAAATCATGACGGTTTGCTTTAAATGTATGAACGTGCATCATTGCCTGTGCTCTCTCAAGTGGGCGCACTAAGCAGAAGGCAGCGAGCTATGCTGCACACATGAACTTGCACTTGCATGGCCCTTCTCAACGAGCAGAATGTGGGGACAGAATGATCAAGGAAGGGGAAGTGGATCAGCACTTCACTGGTGGACACTACTCTATCCAACCTATTCCTATGCAGCAATCACTTGAGGTACAAAGCAGCAGTGCAACTATTTATCCAAATGAATGCTAAACAGGTACAATGTAAGCCTTGAATAAGGATGCACAGATCAGAGAAAGGTTTCTTTGGCATTTACTTCTGCTAGAATGATACGGATTGGCATTCATTAAAGGATTGCATCTACACCCTGCACTTTTTGCAAGTACACACATGCAGTACCTTGCACCTCCCCCAATTTTATTTAAATCTCAGTGGTAATTCAGAATACTTCCTAAGCAGCCGCACACTATATAATATGCAAGTCCTCACATGGTTATGTTTACAGAAAAACTTTAGCCTAAAACTTTCAATGTACAAATATGCATGAATGCACCCTTTTTCTAAAATTACCAGGGTTATATACATTATGAGCCAGATTGCAAAAAAGTTCCTCTTAGTGCAAGTCTGTCCTGATTCTGAATGACCTACTCTGTGTAAGTGACCTGATTTTGGTGTAAGGCCTTTCTACAAACAGGCTTATTACAGGGACCAGATTCCAAAAGACCTGCTCTCATTGTAAGTGTTCACTTACACTGAGTACAAGTCTTTTGGAATCTGGGCCTATATCTCCATTTTAAAGGTTACTTTGGCCTACATTTTCATTTGAGATATGTATATTATTGTTCAGTCAGTGATCATTATTAATGCCTCAAGACAGCACACTTATACATTTTAAGTCAAGTTTAGATGCTTAATTGTAAGTACTTGCATCTCAAACAAACAAACAATACAATACAAATAAAATAATAAATATATATGTGATGCAGATACATTAGCCAGAAAACCCACAACTTAAAATATTTTTTTCAAATTCATGCAAATGATAAATGCAGATAAATTATTCAGAAAACCTAAAACTTAAAATATTTTTTTGTAATTAAAGCAAATAAGTTTATCTAAATAATTTAAGATGAATAAATTACTTCAAATACTACTGCTCATTACTCTTTTGTGTTTTAAATTAGAAATTAAATCCATTCACCCCACATTACAGGGGAAAGTTAAGCAAATCAGTTGAACTGTTTAAATTAGCCCTAGCTAACAGGTCCACTCTTGTTCGGCAAAACACTTTTTATAAGGCATAAACGGACACTTGATATTGCAGGATGTTTGGCACATTAGGATAAATAGCACAGCCATCCCAGTGTTCAACAGCATAAGTAGTGACCAGCATACCAGTTGATGATAAATAGTAAGAGATGTTCATATCAAATCCCAAGGCTGCTTATCTTGTCCACTAAGATAACCCATCACAACACCTGTGCTTTCATACATTGTACAAAGCACAGAGGTAAAACTTAGCATTGACTGGCAATTAAACTCAGGCTTCAGCCATAGCTCAACCTTCACCCCCAAACTGTGGAACACTGCCCTTCATAATGTGAAGCAAATGGGTAAAATGTGGAACACTTCTCACAACTTTAACAAGGAATATCACAGGATGACTAATCCCCTACTTTATACTTATGTAAATGCGTCAAAAGAACTTTTTATGATTCTGTATTTAACAAATTTTTTTTTTTAACACTGATTTATTGACAGACCCTTTCAGCATGGACCTGTGAGGAATATAGACTATCCCGTCTCTAGATGAAAATGCTCCTCATTATGAGGCAAAGCTGGGTGGTATGAGTTCAAGACTTTTAGAGTTTCAGAAAAAGCAGTCTGAACAGTAGATTTCAAGATGAGCAGCATTCCATTAAATCTCATTAGGTTGTTAACAGAAGGTAACTTAAATGGAAGCCTCCATTGTGCTTTCAGGTAGCTGGCTTAACTCCAAGTTGACTCTACTTACTCTCTTTGTCACTTGAACCCTTATAAACACACCTGGAGCTCAGACAGCCTTTGCCATCATGAAGAGCCTGGTCTTCTATCTCTGCTTTGACCTGAAGACCTGCAGAGAACCATCTAACCATGCTGTTTTCTGGGTAGAGCTCTTTATATCTAAAGACTGGTAGTTTTACTGAAACAATCTTCTGGAATGTACTAGATGGTTTATCTTGACATTCTTTGATAACCGAAAGTACTCTGCCTTTTATTACCTGTGACTGAAAGCCCTAGAGGGGTCTTTCACTTTGGTAACCTATATATGGTCATCCTGGTCTTCCATTCATCTTTAGACATAGCCAAGCTTGGGGTTCTCGTTCCATCTCTGATTACCTGTCCATTTGAAAACACGGGTTTATTCATCTAGCTGTTAATGCATGTTGTCTTGCATAGTCTGTTTCAGTGTGTCTAGGATAATTTTCAGTTTGCTTTTTATGAAAGTCATTCCACCCACAACACAGACATGCAAGTAGATGGATTTCTCATAGTCTTAAATCCCACAGATACATATGCATTATGCTTGTTAGCGTTGGTGTTTTGAAATGGGCTGACATCCCAGTCAGGGATTACTTTTTTTTCTTAGATCCATTTCACTTCTTGTGAAGGTTTGGCTCCATGTCATCCTAAATGGGATAAAGTGGGTTTTAAAAACTACTGTATAATAATCTTGTAATGGTACTGTGAGTAGAAGTTGGACTCTCTGGTCACTCCTGTCAAACATTTGCATAAACTCGGTGTAAGCTGTTTCTCTATCTTACAGAGGTCAATAGAAGAGTTTGGGGGAGAAAGTTCATTTGGCATACATGACAAATATAAGCAAGAAATTTGAAATAAAATCTAAGAAAAGTAGAAAAAAAACCAAGAAATGGGACTTAATGTTGCTGGTATTCTCTTATCTAGGAAATTTGTTGGTAATGGATGGAGAACAGAACATGACTGTCCCGAATGAATTCTACAGCATAGTTTTATTTATGTGATTGGAAAAAATGTAGCTGACATTCAGAATGTGAACAGTAAATCAGATTACTATCAAGCCTTCAAAATAGACCTCGAAGTTGATGAGAAACTGACTGACATTCAAAAATGCTACTCTAGCCCTGCAGTAAGAAAGCAAGATGCAGGGGGTGTAATTTGTTAGTCTGGAGTTGAAGCTAGAAATGCAAGATAAAGCAGTCAAAAGTGAGGTTCAGAGGAAGAATATCCATGTGATAAGAATTCTGGAGAAAGAGAAGGGATTGGATTGTGCTACACTCATGAGGGATACGTTTGAGGAATGGGACTGGCTTGCACTTGAATCATACTAAAACTGAAGGAGCACACAGGTATTTATTTTGACGACGATTAATGATGGCAGCTGGTGAAGTCTCAGCATATTTTTGTGAGGCTTTGGCCTTTACTAAAGGGCAAAATTCATTTTTATTATGCCAAAAACTTGCCAAAATATAAAATCTTTTTAAAATGGCATTCAATTTAGACTGGCAAAAATGGGCTCAATTTTTGGCAGAGGGGCATGAATGCCAGATAACAGTTTAGGTTTTGGATTACAAAGCCCACCTTATTCAAGACATCCATTCCAAATGGAGCTAAAACTTTTACTAAGCCATAAGGGGCTTTGAACTATGTGCAATTGTATAAGCTTGAGGAAGTGAATGTATAAGTCAGAGGAGATAAATACTGATCCATCAACACAGAGAAATTAATGCACTGTAGAGGATGGGAACAGAAAGAAAAAGCGCAGCAGTATGTGGCCAGGGAAGAACCACTGCACTACCTTTACGTATAGAATGCAAGAAAGGTAAAAGGCGAATTTGTCAGCAGAAAATGACTGCAGAGGAACTGACCTTAGTTTTACCATACTGAATAGTGAACATTTCCAGTTTACTTGTTAGGTATAACAGAACAGAGTAATACTTCTTGAGTGGAGAGCATAATTTAATATAATAAAGAAGCATTTTTAAGTGTTACGACAAAGTATACAGCTATTTCAGCTTCTTTTGCATACTGCATTACTTAAAGACTATCTAGAGGATAGGTGCATGCAAAGCTTAATGCTGGGTGAAGTGGATGAAGATTATGAGACCGGTAAGGTAAGGGAGTCTGAGTGATGTGGAAAGGTATTGTCTCAAATACTCTGCCCATAAATGGAATCCTCTGCAGTGAAAAGTCAACCCGAGGGGTCCTATATCTGTGTTACACATGTAGAAGTAAATACTGAGAGTGATAGTCATGTACCTGTTCTTCAGATCTGTACACAATATTTTACTAATCATTTTTGTGGTGTGTCTGCAAATGTGTTTCTAATGGAAAAAGTACATTTCTCAGTTGTCGTGTCAAATGGTTGATTCAGTTTGAATTAGTTCTTGAGAAAGATAGAGTGAAGTGCACACTAGTGTCACCTGGAGGTCATGTTTAATTACTTCAGGCTTTTAGGGTTTCCCATCGATTTTAAAAGTAAATCTCTCTAATTTAATGCTATGTTCATATACTAATAAATTACTTACAATGCAACAGTCATGTGAAAGACAACTAAAGGGGCTGTCCCCATACTTCGGTTCATCTGTAAAATGGATAGGTTCATAGCAGGTTGCTAGGCTAAAGGCCCTAGAGCCCTTACAAACCTAGCCATGTTAATCCCAAGTTGCCCCATCTCTCTTTATTAAGTGGATGTATTTTGCAGAGCTAGTCTATAGTCAGCATAGACTCCCCAGTCCATGAGGGACATGGGTGCCACCCTGGGGTGAATTTGCAGTCTCCCAGCCATTTGTCCAGGTTGCGCTTGAATAGGGGCAGTGATGTGTTGCTTCCTGTTGCAGTTTTTGTTTGAAAGAAGTTGTTAACTGGAAAAGTGCATAGTGGAAAATAATTGTTTATGCAGTAGAAAGTATAAGATATGGGGGTGGAGGCTATGTAATATAAATATACTTTTCAGGTACAGATGAGTACTCAGTGGTTAGTTAACAAAGCTATAGCAACAGATTAGCTAGATATGTTATTGGTTCCCTATTACCCCAAAGTGAAATTTTAATTGCAATTGCATCTTCAGATAATAATGCAAATGCAGAAGTTAATGGAAAAGTAAATACATTTTTGGTTTGGATTTAAGTGTAACTTCTACAGTATGGGTCACTGCATAAATGTGTATCTAGGAAACTATGTTTGTGCTAGTCAGAAAACTAGAGTACTTCAATGGATCTATGCAAACTACACGTATATTAGTTCTATGATTGAATACCAATGTTTTATTGTAGCCTGTGTTTCAGTGTCAGGATTAAATAGGAAGTAGTGTCCAAGGGAGAACAAAATGACCAAATAACTTTGCTTATCATAAAGCAGTACAGGTCCAGTGCTGTTTGTCTGCTGAGTAAAGGGAACTTTGCCTGGTGAGAGATGTTAGCAGTGCGTTTGATTAGGAAGGAATAAATGAAGGCATAAGGCTGTATACCTTGTTTTGGTTCAGTTTTTATATAATTTTCTTATTACGTTTTTATGTAAAAAGACTTTGTTAGTTCTTGTTGCAGCTGATGTGAACTCAGGGGTGTCAGTGGAGACACTGATATTTTTCAAGGCAGCGATAACATGTTGATCTGAAGTTGTGTCAAAATTCACATGCCACCAGCATGTAGCAGCTCTGCCCTCCTGCGGCCTTCACCCTTCAGCTGAAGTTAAATCTTACTGAGTACAAATACACTGAGTTTGTAGCATAAGTACAATGTAATATCAAATTGTCTCACACCATTTCAAAATGTTTGCACTGCTGAGTCAGTTTCACCATTTCTGACTTTATTTTCTATGCCAATTCACCTGTTTCTCACTTTGTGTTTTAATATAATGCTTTTTCCCCACTGTTGTACACTGTAGTCATGAAACCTTCATTTTTATTTTGCTTGTTGTAACCTAGTATTGATGGAAAAGGAGCCATAGTGGTTTAGCTCAAGTACCTGTTAATGAATAAATAGATTAATTTACAAGAGAGCAAAGAAGGGACGTTGTTGATCCGAGGCTGCTCACTTGACATTTTATTGGGCAGAACAACTTGGTGAAAAAAATTAAAATGTAAGCATATTTGAAGCTCTTGGATTGTGGCACTATAGGAAGTGCATTTTAATGAATTTGTGCATACAGCCTTATGTAAAGTTATCTTGTAGTTAGCACACAGGATGAATTGTTTAACAAGCTGCTTCCTGTAGTCCAAGGTTTGATTCTGTCAGCCTTCATGTGCCAGCTGTATGACTCTGGGCAAGTCACTTAGCTAGACAGTGATCTAGCGTATTTGGGAAGTTGGGCAAGGTTCTTTAATGGTCTCCTGAGCCAAATGCCTAGTAACTACCTATGAACCTATAGACAAGAATGGAAGAGTCTTTGTATCGAGAATATATCTCCTTGCAATAGAAGAAAGTTTGACAGATGAGATTTTATTTTCGGTGTATATTTTCCATCAGGATTGTTATAGAAGGAGTTCTGAGAGGTAATTGATACTATAGCTAACTTTCTGGAAGGAATAACCATCTGTATGACAGATTGAAACATGGTGATAAGGATCAGGGATCTGAAGATGGTCCAAGAGTGGTTTGAATTCCCAGAATAGGGAGATTGTGCAGACTTGCATATGATATGAAAAAGCATCAATGACCACCTCATCAATTGGTAGAAATGAACTCTCAAAAAAGTTTTAGACCAATGTTTTATGTAGCACTTTTATCCAAATAGTAATCATGGACTTTAGAATACACAATTATAACCACAGATGAAATAAATACCTCCTAAGATTGTCACACGACTGGATATGGTATCATTTACATACATATATTTAAACTAACTAAATAACCTTTTATACATTTCATAATATTTGTACAATTTTTATAAAAATATGTTTAAAAATATATATAATTAGCAATTTAATTTTGTTTAATTCTTTGCAATTTTTTTATTCAGTGTCATTCATTTCTGGAAATTTATCTGCATGCAATTTGGCCATTTGGTTAATTCTTAACCCCCCCCCCCCCCAAAAGCACAAGGTTCATGATCTAAGACACAAACAAAAACTTCTTCTTAGAACCTTACAACTATTGGTGAGCATATAAGTCAGTTCAATAGCACATCTGGTCGGGGTGCATTGTACTTTATTATTCAAAGCAATATGGCCAAGTTCAAAGACTTATGTTTGCTCAATTGAAATGTATAGTTTTTATATTTGATAGCAAGAGTTTTTACTGTTCCCATTGTGATAGCCAGCCCTGCCCCTTTGGAATGTCAGAGCATTATTGGTGTTTCCTGTTTATTACTTGAAAAATATGGACTTTATAAACTGGTATAAGCAACTTTAAGTAAGTATGACAGATAAATATGGAGTCAGGCTAGCAAGATGAGAGATGGGAAAATGTGAAAAAGGAATTAACAGTGTATATAGTTACATCTGGCAACCTTTGGAAAAGAAAAACATATAGCTATTAAGAGCTGAAGAGACAGGCTGCAGAGTAATTTAAATGCAGGTGAATTAACAATCCAAAGCAAAATTTAAGTTTAGGTAAAAGAAAACCATATTGGGCAGGAAATCTTTTTAAAGAGTGTTTAAGGGACTTATTTCTCATAATTCTCAGATATCAGGTGGCACATGAAGTGATACTACAGCAAAAGAGATTGCAAAGATTCATTTTTGAGTAGTGTCTCATTGCTAATAACTGTAATTAGACCTTCAGTTGTGATTTACAAAGCTGTTGAGTTATTATGAGAACTTATTTACTGTGCAGACTAACTGGTTGAAGCATGTGATAGGAATATATTTAGGATGCAGGGGTTCAAAATGTAATGTCAGAGCAGGCAAATTAAATGATAGTTTGCATAATGGGAAAATATTTGGAGAATAATGAAAGGGTAGGTGCAGAATAAAATTTTGGGCAGTCATTTTATTTATTTTATTTGTTTTCTTGATTGGGTTAGTCCCACTAGGCCAGTAATGGTTTACTGATGGAAGTGTGGAGAAAATTAATATAGAAACTCCTCTATCTCAGTGAAATTGTTAGAGTGATAACTCAAACATGGAAGCAGGCAGTGTTAAGTATTCTGTAAACGGAATACAATCCACCTGCTGTCTAGTATCAGGATTTATAAGGTATTTATTACTATAAAAGCACCACTGATATATGCTTCCTGAGTTAATTTATGATCAACATGGGTTTTTATGGGGTTAGAAGACATTCAGTAGTATATTAAAAACAAGGCTGTTGATCTCTGTACAAGAGAATAGGACAAGTTCCCTTTTTGAGGTGTTATGCGGAACCCATGTGGGCATCCCCTGTCTCCATTATTTTCTGTACATTGTACATAGAATTATTGCTGTAATAATGAGAATCCACTAGCATAAAGGAATAAAGTTGTGCCTATGACTCAGCTGACCTGTGTTTTGAGTGGAGGTGTGGACACCTGTTGGAGCCAATGTAGTGAATGTGGGTATTTCTGTATTCTTGACAGGGTGGTAGAATAACAAAGGAGGGGATGATCATGCTCTGGGCTTAGTCCTGTGGTATGCATGTGGCAACCTTCATCAGCAGGTATACAGAAACCTACACATGGATGAGGACACATAGTGGCTACCTCAGTGATGCACCTGTGTCCCCTACCCAAGGTGAGAGCTACTTAAAAGAAAAGCTGGGATGGCAGTGAGGCCACAAGCAACCCCTGTGGCTTCCTGAATGATGACCCCTCTGGAGTTTGGGGAGAGTTAATGGTTGATAGGCAGAGTTACAAAAAGTATACAAAAGAAAAAGACCTCCATAGTAGTCAGGATGATGATATACTGAGATGCCCTGAGCATCTCTGCAAACTTCCTCTTAACCGCTCACACTTTAAACTTCACTGTTTGATGGAGGAATGGAGTCCATGTCCAAATGTGCCATTCAGACAGCTGTCTGTGAGAGAAGAGCAAATGACTGAGAAGGGGCTCTGGGTCTTAAGTGGGAAAAAATAATTTAAAAGGAAAGTAGTAAAAGAAGTGTGTCAGCAGATGTAGTGAATATTGATGGCAAGATACCTGCCAAATATGGGAATGTGATATTAATAAAGAAGGATGGTAGAGTAAAATTGTGAGTTGCTGCTTATATCATGTTTTGTTGCATTTGAGGCTTGCAAATATTTTGCCTCTTCTTGTGCACCATTAATCATTCATTTGGTAAAAACAGTGAATGTACCTGGTGGTGAGATATCACATCTAAAATCTGATGTAATTCATTGCTTTGATTAAACTCTGTATTATGTAAAATCATGCTACACTAGTCACTACATTTTCCTTCAGAGATTGCATACCTTTGCAAATTACTGTAAGACTGGAATGCACCTGTTTGTACATGTAGAGTTGTACTGGATGAGAGTTTATTTAAAAACATTATGTATCAACTGTTGGGAATACTGAAGTCATTGTTGGCCCTGAAGAATAACCCATTTTTGTTAGGCAGTTTTGAGAATATTGCAAAATATGTAGAATTTGCTTGGTGGTATTTTTAGGCCTTTCAACCCTCTTCTACACTTTGTGAATGTTATTGTCCAAGATTCCATATTTATAGTATTTGAACATTTTGAAATGGTCATCATGAGTTTGATATTTGGACATCTTGTGACAGATCTGAGTCAGTTTTGCAACACAAAAATTCTAGCTGCTCTTTGCTGGTTTATTTCAAGAAAGTCATTTGTTTTCCTTCTTAATCATTGGTTGACCCATCTTGGATGGTCAGTAGGCTTGCTAAAACTGTGTCTTTTCTGTTTTACTCCTTGGTGTGGTGGTGCCTAGGGCAGGTAGTTGGGATTATTTCCCTCTACCTTGTTATGTGATTTTTTTATTATTTGCATTAAACTGTGGGTTTCCAACTTTACTGCTGGATTTCTTTTGTTTGGATCTAGCTCACCTGGCTCAAAGAGGTCCACAGGACCAGTCTAAAATGAATTCACTTAATTAAATTACTGAAATGAGCAGAAAGGTGAGTAATAGGTTGTGGGTGACTGGTGTTAGTGCACTTTAGCTTTGATGCAAACCACAGGTTGAGGTTTTTGGCAACCAGATCCTTCATGTTGGGTAACAAGGTGTGGTAAAACAATTAATTTTTTACTGAAACTGGGTCTCTTTCACAATGTTCCAGTTTCTGCAGATCACTGCACCTTGTAAATGTGTAATTGGGATATGCCAGAAAAATCTTCCTGATGTCTTGTCATTCAGATCATGCCCTTTCATTTCTTGCATTTGAGCACAAAGATTTGAATGCCTTTCTACATAATTCATCTGAGGATGTTATATTTATGACATAGGCACATAATTCATCTGAGGATGCTATATTTATCACATAGGCACATAATTCATCTGCGGATGTTATATTTATGACATAGGCACATAATTGATCTGAAGATGTTATATTTATGACATAGGCACATAATTCATCTGCGGATGTTATATTTATCACATAGGCACATAATTGATCTGCGGATGTTATATTTATCACATAGGCACATAATTGATCTGCGGATGTTATATTTATGACATAGGCACATAATTCATCTGCGGATGTTATATTTATGACATAGGCACATAATTCATCTGCGGATGTTATATTTATCACATAGGCACATAATTCATCTGCGGATGTTATATTTATCACATAGGCACATAATTCATCTGCAGATGTTATATTTATCACATGGGCACATAATTCATCTGCGGATGTTATATTTATGACATGGGCACATAATTCATCTGCGGATGTTATATTTATGACATGGGCACATAATTCATCTGCGGATGTTATATTTATGACATGGGCACATAATTCATCTGCGGATGTTATATTTATGACATGGGCACATAATTCATCTGCGGATGTTATATTTATGACATGGGCACATAATTCATCTGCGGATGTTATATTTATGACATAGGCACATACCTGAAAAGTAGAATGACAGCCTGTGGCAGTGTATTTTGACATGAGGGGTTGAAGATTGTAACATAAACTGCTGGTTGCACAACAATTTTTGTACTGTTTTTAGTTTGCAGCAATTCCCTTTGGGATCACTGTGATGCTCAAGTGTAGCATTTTAAGTTAAATGTTGCAAGTATTCTGAGTAACAAATACTTATGAAACATTGACAGCATTTTTATTTAGGTTTGCTTTCATGTATAATATCCAGCATTTTCTACTAAAGAATGCCAGTTTCATACCTATGTGCATATTTTTGGGATTTGTTCAAGTTCACGATTTGAATTTACAGAGGCTCGAGCAGAAGACTGAAATGTGGGAGTAAGGCTATACTTTAAAAAATATTGAATGGCCGTTCCCAAAAGTATTGAAACCAGTCTTTGAAAAAATCCTCACTGACTCCTTTTAAAGCAAATATGATTTTAAAGCAGTTTAGAGATTTAATTTATATATACATCAAAAACTTTTCCAGAAACTGCCCTACATTTTAAAGTAGTTAAAACAATTTTTGCTGAGCCGTCTGTTTTCTATTATGGGCATAGATTAGAAGTTAACAGTGCTTAAAAAGTATGTACTCTAACATGGCCATCTCTTAAGCCACCTTGAAATAATTCTTTACTAGTTCCACTTGCAAGGCTTGCAGACCTACCTGTGTGTGTGTGTGTGTGTGTGTGTGTGTGTGTGTGTGTGTGTGTGTGTGTATCCATGTATAACAACAGTTATTGAGTTAACATTCTCTGACATCATTCCCTTTTCTTAATAATTGAGAAGTAGTTTGTACACTAGTTTTAATTGTACTGAATGTGTCATTAGTATCCCCAGCTGATGCATGCTGGCATTTCACAAAGTGCATATAAATACTGTACATGCAAATATCCAATGACTCACAATAATGTAAACTATTACTCTAGTAACATTTCAATATGTATGCAGTATTTGTGCAAAACTCTGTTACTTTAAATTGAGACCCAGTTTTTGTTTATTTTTGTGGTTATCTGGGTTATGGCTGAAAATGGTCCATGTGGATCACTGTTCTGTCCCATGTAAAATCCAGTAAGTAAATAAACAAGGAAATGTTTTTGTTCTTTTGTTTAATCCATATCCATTTCCTCAGGGATGGGTACTAAACATCAACTTTTTATAGAAGAGTGTTTCAGAACACAGCAAGACTTTCCATTTAATGCTCTACTGTTCAGCCCAGCTAGTGTTGTTGGTTTTATTGCCCTGAGTGCTATATAAGAACTTGTTTATACTGTTGGTTCAAGAGCCAGTGTTTTGAACACTTTTTTGCTTCTTCAAAATTATTTTGCATGTCTCCCATGATGCCTTGCTAAAGGAGCTTTGCATTTTTTTTACACAGATATTCCTCAGGTAAGAAATCATCCTTTTGAATCTGAGCCCATTTATAAAGTGTCCTACAAGCTCTGCTTAAATTAGTACAGAGATGTTCCGAGGTCAAAGCGTTTTCTTTCAGTACTACCTATAAGTCATCCTATAAACTATACTTGTGATGTTTCCATCCCCAATGCAGTCCTTTTAGAATCCCTGTGTGGAATTTCACTGTGTTATAAGACAACACACACATACTTCACTGCCTGCATATCAGTTATGTGGAACAACATGACATGTGGATGGTTTCCATTGACAAGATAGTCATTTGACACAGTCAGTTGTGAATACATATGTAAACTGTTTTGAAGATTGTAAAATTATTGTTCTTAAAATGTTTTTGTAATACTTTGGGGCTCTTCTTCCAAGGTATCTGCTGAAAATGGGCATTTACGTAGTTGTACTTTCCCAGTAATCAAATGCCAATAAACAAGTATGGAAGATTCTGGTTAAGTCTGGCAGTCTTACAAATTCATCAAAGTCCTCAAACATGCTTTACATAGTCTGATGCAGTGACCCCAAACAGACCATGGAATAGTGTAGCAGGATGTAAGATCACACTGTAGAATCCCCTACCAGAATCACCAGATGTAAAGTGAAGTTCTACAAAGTGTGCTTTGCCACAAGTCACGTACTTTATGTATACAAAGATGAAAGGGGTTTACTATCCTAATTTGGCAATGCACTCTGTTGAGACATCATGTTGTCGGAAAATGGCAAAAATGAAAATATTTTTCAGTCCCAATCTTAATCTGTGTTAAAGTCGAGTGTTCAGTATTGGCTATTTTGAAAATGTGCCCCTTGAACTGCATGTGCCATCTGGACATCAGTATTCAAGCTTTGGTACGGTAGGTTTTGATGTTCCAACTATTTGAAAGCATACCTTCGATGTTACGCTACTTGACCAGGTGCGTTTCCGGATTATGATAGTAAACCGATAAAGGATGAGCAAATAACTCCATTTTCCCAGATATTGGTCTCACACCAGAACCATCTCGCCTCAATGTACATGCCCATATTCTGTATAAACACAGACATATTTATTTAGGGAACTTTATCTTGCTATACCAATACCAATGGTAACCAACACAGCTGTGACTGTATAGCTGCATTAAAGTTTGATTGTGCACAGATATATAAACGGGCAACTCCATTTTAGTTTCATTCTGGGTATTGAAATTTCATTTCAGCTGTTGAATGTTATCATTTTTGTGTATTTCATTCTGATTTTTATCTCGAGTGATGCACTGAAAAGGTACTTGAGGCATTCTACTCACCTGCTAATGCACAGGTTTATAAATAAAACTGAAGTAAATTTAACCCATAATTCTCAAATATTCTGACATTGAAAGCAAGTATGTAGCCTGATAACTTGCAGACATGGATACTGTCCTTCTATGAGGGCCATATTATTCCCTTCCCTCAAGTGTTAAGCAAGTACAAGAGACGAGGAGCAATGCATGTTGGGGAAATCAGCAAAAGACAGAAATTGCTTTACAGTTGCATTTGAGTGCTGTATGATGATACTTTGAGAGATGTGTGGCCATTTTGAAGTATTTTTGGCAAACTAGACCATCCTTTTGATTTTGTGATCTCTTGCATAGTAAGACATGACTGCGGTAGAATCAAACACATTTTATCATGCCCCTCACCCTAGAAAGAATACTATCTGCCCCACTCAGTGCGAGGAGTGCTGTGCAGAAAACCCATACCTAGTACCTCTGGCTTTACATGGTTGTTTCCTAAAGAACAGTTGTTAATTCACCTGCATCCTCACTGCCAAATAAGTAGCCTGAATTACCACCTCTAAACCATAGAATGGAGCTGGAGTGTGATGCTCAAAGGACACTAGAGTGAATGACATACTTTGTTAAAATATTTCAAATTAAATATTCCACTTCAGCCTTACCATTATATAAGTAAGACTTTCATTGGTGCAGTCCCCTGCACAGGGGTACAAGAGGCACCCCCCCATAATATTTGGTTTAATTAGCAGATTATGATAAAAGTGGTGTAGTTAAGGACAAACTTGAGCTAGTGTTCACTGATCAAATACCTACGGTTATAGAACAGTAACCATGTTTTCTGGTTAATAATTTGTCTTCTGATATGGTATATAATGTTTTTATTTGGCTCACTACTACTTCTTCTTTTGGCTTTTCCCGGTTAGGGGCCGGATCACCTGCCCGGCGCCCAACCTTCCACAGAAGGCACACACACACACTCACACCTAAGGCCAATTTAGAGTGTCCAATCTACCTACAGCATGTCTTTGGGATGTGGGAGGAAACCAGAGCACCCAGCGGAAACCCACGCGACCACAGGGAGGACATGCAGACTCCGCACAGAAGGCACCCCAGCTGAGGATCGAACCAGAGAATTTTATTTGGCTTACTAAAATATTTAAATTTGCAGGGCATCAGAGTACACTTTTTTTTCCCCTAACTGCAAGCCTAGTCAGTGGGACACTTGAGAAATGGCTGATATCAAATAGACACTAGTCTCTACGATGAAACAAAGGCAGCATAACTAAAGAAGTGGTAAGAAAGTGTTGTACAAGAGTTCAAGAATGAAAAACAGAAAACATTAAGGTAATATATAAGATGGGCCAAGTATCTATTTGTTTTCTGATAACACACTTTATCCCTTACAGGGAATGCTGAGGCCTGTCCTAGCAACCAGTGAGCTCAAGGCATTGAAGCACTTTTTGGACAGGGTCTACTGCAGCAGAGCATTCACTCTCTTATTCATGCATACATACCAATGAGCAATTTGGAGAATGCCAGCTCACCTACTGTATATTTTTGGGAGGTGGTAGTAAAAGCAGAACACCCAGAGCAAAACTACGCAGACACAGTGAGGTTATACAGACTTTGCACAGAAAGTGTGGTGGAGCAGTGGTTAACGTTATTGCTTCACAGCAAGCGGTTGTCCGGTTAGATTCTCAGCTGGGGTGGCTTCTGTATGGAGTTTGCACGTTTTCCCTGCATTCACGTGGGTTTCCTCTGGATAATCTGGTTTCCTCCCACATTCTAAAGACCTGCATCTGGAGCATTTCTCTCTCCAGGCCTCCACTGAAAATAGGCTCTGTCCTAGTCGGTCTTTCCCAGTCAACAAATGTTAAAATAAAAAATAAAATAATAAAAAAAATAAAAAGTGCCCATGCCAAGAAATGAACTAGCAAACCTGTTACTGTGAAGTTACTCAGTGCATCACTGCCAAGAAACTGTCCATAACTGGATGCATTGTAGCTGCTGCTACCTTTGTTTTATATTACTTGAGGGTCTACCCAGCTTGGATGTACACTGATAACTAAATAAATGTCTGCTATCTTATTTCATGCTCTTTCATGGCTATTAGTGGAGTCTGCTGATCAGAATACTTTAGATGAGCTACAACAATACAGACTAGGTATTCCTTAAGGATATTCATATTTTGTCTTGTGGCTAATTCTGAGAAGGGTGTATCATGTACCCATACTGTAGAAAATGGTTTGTAAAAGATGCTAAAATTGATGCATTTTATTTGTACTTGGCCCATGTAGGGACTAGGTGAGATGATTTGTGGTTTGACTGTTGCAGACACAGTTCACATGTTTAATATAATGCACTGTCCTTACAGAGAGTCCTTTAGTACACACATTACACTTTGGAGTGTCTTATTCTACTTATGAAGTGGGCACTGTAGGGTTCTTTCACTTTTCCTCAGTAAGCATAATGTAAAAAAGGCAGCTTTGTCAGTATTTAAAAAGTTCCTTCATTATCATGAGATGCTCCTTACCAGCACTACTTTTTTATTACTCATTTTATTTCTCTCTCTCTCTCCCCTCCTCTACCACCCCCTCTCCTCCCTGTGTCTTAAACTTGCACATAAACTTTCAGTTGAAATTTTTGTTTTCTGTGACATTTAGTCAAATTAGATGAACTTGTAATGGAGATTTTCCTTCTCAAAATTTTTTTGAGGGCCTCTTTTTCTTGACTGTGAAAATCTGTGCATCAGAGTAATTGCTGGTATGTGATATGCATATTTCATCTAATGTTTTATTTCTCAAAATTAAAGAGGCAGATTGAGAAATGCTGTTTCAGGACAATAGATATTGCTGAATTCCAGATTTTACATTATGTTCCTAAGAGGAAAAGGAAGCAGCTTCAGACACCTTCAGTGCTTGGTTTGTGTGTAGTAGTGATATTAATTATGTAATTAAAATAATTCATTGCCTTGTGATGCAGTCTACTTGCACGTGAAACTCGGCAAGTTAAAACCAGTTTCCTTATTGTCCATATGTGCGGTCTGCCCATCATTTTTCATGGGAATCACTTAGCGGACACTCTCAGTGTGGCCCCTAGCATTCAGCAATTTGTGCTTTTAAGTAAAAAAATAAATGAGCAAATTGTGACACATACTTACTTAAGCCTTTTACTGTTTTCTTAAGCCCTTCACCTGTTTGCACTTAGCAGCAGACATTTTCCCATCAGCAGCTTCCATTTAGGATTTAGATTTTACTTTTAAACAATCCCCCCAGTGGATTTATGTGTGGTTTCAGATCTTTGATTTTTCTTTCTAAAATAAGAAAACAGACTTTCATAAACAAAATAAATGTCACTATATTTCCTGTAGAAGACAATATTTTAACTAAAAAAATATGCTGCTTTCATACCTCACATAATTTTTCAGTTTGCTTTATGAAGTGATGTTTTCTATCTACCCATCTTTCATTTGTCAGTTGCTTGGAACACAATACTATAATTTTCTAGGGACTGCACCGGATAATTGTAGTATAAGTTATCAAGAACATGATCTTGTGAAGACAGTGTGGAAACCGTGTATATGTTAAACACATTTTAAATCTTGCTTAACAGGACCAATATAAGGACTGTTGTGGCAGTACAGATGAGGCAGTTAATGCAGTGTAGGGCTATGGAGGGCAAGTGGTATTACAGTTGCCTATTTAAATGGTTGATCAGTGCTGTGTTGCTGAGAGAGCCCCCCCCCCCCCCCGAGTGGGGCCATTACACAAGTAAAGCTCCCTATCTTACAAGGAAAGTGGGGATGATTTTCACTCATAGTTGCAGTGTAATGGCTTTATCCTTATCAGATATTCCCTCTACTCATAAAAATTGGTAGGCACTGCTTTTAATGATATCTGATTAACCTTTTCTGCAGTAAGTTTGCTAAATGTACTGAGCTATATGCCTTTCTCTGCAAATGAAAATGTGAAAATGAATACTGCTCCACGTTGCTCATAAACTTGTCAATTATCTTGAACGTAGAAGGACCCCACCATTATAATGGCATTTATCTGCAGTCTTTATTGTAAAGGACCAGCTTGTGCTTTCTGGTTGTCAGTAAGTCTTCCTTTAACTAAATCCATTAGACTAATCAATTTCATGTTCAGTCAGTGAAGGTTCTCGTGCACCTTGCTGTGAGTTTGCACAAATCCCCTTTTAATAGAACAACATTCTACATTGTTTTCCAGTGATGGATTAATCACTGCTCCGTGCCCATAGTGGACAGATAATTTAAATGACAAGCTATTCCAAAACATTTTATAAACAAAGTGTTCCCTACCTGTATTTCTTGTTCTGACTGATACAAATTCTAACTTTGTTTTGTAGCTGTCTACAATTGCTTACCATACAAGGAAACAACTAATATTATAGAGCAGAATTATGAAAGAAATCCTCTACCCCCATATGTCAGAATGCTATGTCCGTACTGAATCCAACAGTAGAACCATAGTTGTGAAATAATATCTATAAAACATGTAATGGAACATCACTTCAGGGTATGCTTTTATAATTGCTCATCTTTGCCGCACTTAAATCAGTGACATGCACTTTATCACAACAGTAAAATGTACCTTGCCCCAGAAGTAAGAGAGGAATCTGTTGACTGACTGAATCATTTACAAACCATTGCCATGTGATGCTGGAATACTTAACTACTACAACAACAAGGCAGGCACTGTGTTATGATCTTAAGCAGAGGTGTACCACTCTTTTTTTTTTGTCTGAATCCTGCAGTTAGCCTTGTGCTTAATAGTTCAAATGCTGTGACTGGTTTTAATAGACTAAAGGCAGCATTCAGACTCTGGTCTTGAATCTCTCAGCACAGGGGGTTAAGAATATGAACTGTCTCTTTAGCTCCCAGTACAATGGTATCCTATCTACAACCTACAAATTCAAGCTAATTAATTAGCACCTGTCTCTAAGGATGGATCTCTAGTAAAGCAATATACAAAGTACTATGGGGAACTCCTCTGCAGCATTTATGAACCCACTTCTAAAGACAGCTACATCTTAGGGTACAAAAAACTTTCTGAATTCTACCAATTCAAGCCTTAGCAGGCTGAGAATGAAAAAGAGCGGGAGAATGTTAAAGCCCATCTCCCATGGAATGCTTCCTGTGTCCTGTTAAGGTTCTATTGGCAGCGAATATATTTGGTGCAGAGGTTAGCATTGTCGCCTCACAGCAAGAGGTTCTCCCATTCGATTCTTGGCTGGAGCGCCTTCTGTGAGGAGTCTGCATGTCCTCCCCGTGGTGGAGTGACGTTCAAGACATGCAGGTAGGTACGAGTGTGAATGGGTGTACCTTCGCTGAAGATTGAGCATCAGGCTGGCAACCCGGCACCGTAAATTCCACTGCCAATCATGAGTGGACCGGAGTTCCGCTGTGGCGATCCCTAACTGGGAAAAGCCGAAAGACTAGGCAGGGAATATATTTCTGCAACATGAATGGCTGCTGGTGTGTGTGTGTGTGTGTGTGTGTGTGTGTGTGTGTGTGTGTGTGTGTGTGTGTGTGTGTGTGTGTGTGTGTCTCTCTACATATTGAGAGAGAGTATGTTGAGTTAACAACAGCAACCAGTTAATTTTCAGTCTGTTAACTATTCCCTGTAGTGAGTATTTCTCTCTCTTTTTTTTTTTTTTTTCCTATCCCTTCTTGTTAATTTGTCCTCAAAAGATTTTTTTAGCTCATGCTACCCCTGAAAAAAAAAACTTTTATAAATGCTTCTGTCATAGTGGCTTTGTCCCTGAAATTGTCTCACAGTTCTGCCTCAAACCTCTAATGCTTCCTAAAATGCTCCAACATTAATTTCTAAGTTTTCACATTTACTTACCTGCGTCACCATTCATCTTTAACCTTCTCATATTCACTAACCCAGTCCACAGCTCAGCTTTTACCTTTTTTTTTTTTTTGCTAAGCTGGTTCACAGTTCAGCTTTGAGTTTTCGCAGTTGCTAATTTGGCTAATAACTTCTCCATGTCAGCAAGATGTGTGCACAGATTTTGCACTGTGATAGCTGTCATTGTATATGTTTGTGTCTTTGTGTTCATGCCCTCCTAGGTATTAAAAGGAGACGGAGCAGACACACACACAGCCAAATGTGTGTTTATTGGTACCGAGTTAAGAGACCTTAAAAAGGTGGTTAAAAAAGGAACAACATTGATGGGGAAAGATGTCCGGAATTGTTATGCTGAGCCATGACATAATGGATCACAGCTGTGCCATTGTGGGCTTTGACCCTCTTGTATGATTTTAGTGGTCACTGTTCAGTTTCATCCTCTTGAGTGATTTAGTGATCATTGCACAAAACTAAGCTTTAGAGGATACATTGCGATGTTATATGTCTTCTACGGATGCATGGTAAATTTTCGAGAAACTACAGTATAGGCCCCAAAACCCGGACCACACCACAAAAGGAGGGGGTGTATCCATATTCATAAAGGATACCCACACCTCCAGGTTGGTGGCAATGCACGAAGCTTCGGAAACCATCCAGGTGCAACTAACCATAGGCAAAACTGCTCTACAAATTGTAGCATGCTACAGGCCACCCTCTCAAACTCAGGAACCCCACACAGCCTTCCTGAAGACACTGGAGGGTATAAATGTATCTCCAAACACCATCATATTGGGTGACTTCAACTACCCGAATATAGACTGGGAACATTACTCAAGCCCTAACTTTCTAGCCCAACGGTTCCTGGAGTTCATAAATTCAAATGCCATGGAACAGCTAGTCACTGTTCCCACGAGAGGAGAAAATATACTAGATCTCATTGTCACAAACATGGGGACAAAATGCTCCACACCGGAAGTATATCCCTCATTGGTGAGACCTGATCATAAACTAATCTCACTGGAAATCCACATCCCGCCCCCACCCCAAACAAAAAAGACCATAGTAAAGAACTTCTCTAAAGCAAACTTCACACTACTCAAGACTGGTGTGGTATCCTTCAAGGCCCCTGAGCCAGAGGAAACCACAACCCAAGCTATGGAAGCCCTTACAAATGCCTTCTATGAACACCTCCAGGACTGCATGGATCAGGCAATCCCAAATAAAACCAAGACTCTTTCCACAAAGGGCAAAGCGTCCAGTCTGGTGGACCCCAGCCATTAACAAACTTTACAATAAGAGGAGAAAGCTATTACATGATAGAACAAAATCCATAAAAGGGAAGTCACCCTGATCATTATTAGTAAAAAATACGAGCACTCATAAAATCAACTAAGGCCAATTTTGAGAGAAAAATTGCCATGGATTCAAAGGACAATCATAAGGCCTTTTTCAGCTATGTTAGGAACCTGGGTGGAAACTCCCAGATATGCTCAGAATTAGTCCATAATGATACAAAAATCATTGAACCCACAGACATTGCCAACATACTGGCAGACAGGTTCAGTGCAAACTTCACCCCCCTCCCCTAAAGGAGAGATAACTATCCCAGCCGAGTGTAGCCTCCCGGACATCTCAAATGCGCAGGTGAAAGCTGCTCTCTCTAAAGCTAAAAACACAGCATCAATGGGACCGGATGGTGTCCCCGGCTGAGTGCTACACGAGCTAAATGAGGAATTAAACCCGCACATAAGGCAGCTGTTTAATCTCAGCCTTACCACAGGATACGTGCCCAAGGAGTGGCGACGGCAACTGTGGTCCCACTCCACAAAGGCGGCCTCTATGGACCCTGGTAATTACCGCCCCATAAGCTTAACAAGTCTAGTCTGCAAAGCTATGGAGAGGATCATAATGGAGCTCATAAACAAAGATATAGGGGACTTGCAGACATTGGACCCGACCCAGTTTGGCTTTGTCAAGGGAAGATCATGCCTTTTGAACTTGGTCGACTTCTTCAAACAGTCACCAAGGCCATTGATGAGGAAAGGCAGTCCATACAGCCTACCTTGACCTTGCAAAGGCTTCGACACAATACCCCACTCGGGTATTGTAGAAAAACTTACCAGCTTAAATGTAAACCCATATGTCACAAGATGGGTTGCAAACTGGCTTAAGGACAGAACCCACAGGGTTAGAGTTGCTGGCGCTGTGTCAGACTCCAAGCCGGTCACAAGTGGTGTCCCACAGGGCTCGGTCCTTGGCCCCCTATTGTTTGGCATCTATTTCTCAGAAGTACAGGCCAACATGGGAGGACTTTGGCTGACAAAGTTTGCAGACGACTGCAAACTGGGTGCCATAGTGGAAAGTGCATCGGACATGGATATACTTCAGAAGGGACTCACGGAAACAGATAGCTGGTGCCAGAGCCATTGCCTGAAGTTAAACGCCAAAAAATGTATAGTCATACCCTTCGGGAAAAACAAGGTAACCCCAAGCTACCATATAGGTGGCAATCCACTAAGCACAGAAGAGGTTATCAGGGACCTGGGGACCCAGGTTGACAGTGGCCTTTCTTTTGACACTCACGTTGCTAAAGTGGTTAGAAAGACCTTCTACATTGCCCACCTGATCATGAAGGGATTCACAACCAGATCTAGTGAGGTCATTGTTCCCCTGTACTCTTCACTTATCAGACCAATGATCGAGTACAATGCTCCATTCGGGATGTATCTCACCCGACATCTGCAGCAATTGGAGAGACCCCAAAAGTTCCTCACCAAAAGGATAAAGGGACTCCAAAATCTGTCATATGCTGCCAGATTGAAGAAACTCCAGCTCTATTCAGTCGCATACCGTCTGCTCAGAGGTGACATGTGCCTGACATACAAGGCCATGTCCAACCCGGAATTAATGGACATGCTCCACCTCAAAAAATCCAAATCCACCAAAACCACTAGAGCAAAACCTTAGCACGGATATAAATAGGACGTGCTGGAGGGATAGATTTATCACTCAGATAAGTGCTATGCTGTGGAATAAAATCCTGGTCCATGTGAGGCAGAGCACCTCGCTGACTCTGTTCAAGAGAAATCTAGACCTGTGGATGGGAGATCGTAGGTTTACCCCGGGAATCATCTCTGTGTCACTGCTGGACAGAGGCACAACATACTAATGGGCACAGTATTTTTTCATATAAGGGGTGGCGTAAGCCACAAAAATTTGGGCTAGGCTTATAAATGACTTAGGGCAGATAGCCTAGTATAAACCTATGAACCTATGTGATAGTTCTCAGTATTTGAGCCTATGCTTTTGATGCATGTATTTAGTGACAATTTTGCAAAACTGGCAACAATACTTGCACTTTGCTCTAAAGATCCCTTCATTTTGGAAAAAAAATATATAGATACATTTGGCTTGGATCTGAGATACAACAGCTTTCATTCTTATAATGAAAATACTTTTTTTTAGTTTTTTAAATCAAATTTTGGAAATTTGCAGAATTGTGAAATAGTATTTACCATCTTACATGCAGGATCATAACTGCTAATGAAAATGAGCCAAAAATTTAAAATTATGTTCCTTGTATGTTTGTTTTTACTACCATAATTCTTGAAGTACATTCTAATGTCAGAAAGGTCATCCTGCACAGTAATGATTGAATTACCTTTCAAGGAGTAGATAATGTAGATTTTTGCATGTGCTCTCAGAAGTGCCTGTAACCGCACAGAAAGACTTCTTCCATGGTTTAGGAGAGGAACAGTCCTAGATGGTGTGTTGAAATGTAGGACTATAACATTCATCATACCTAATGTAGGTATGTAATTTCAGCAGTCATCAGTAATGTTACTTGTCTGAGGTCATTCCCTTGCAAGCTATGGCAGTAGCAATTCCACAAAAAGTGAGATTTCACAGTCAGCACACACTACTGTATAATGATAATGCCTGACTAACTCAGTGTCCCCAAATCAGGATGTAAATATCAAGAAATAGCCAGATTCTGGCCAGTTGTTGAAATGATTATAGTCTGTCAATTAGCACAGAGTATTAAGGATATGAACTATTATTGAACTGCTTTCTGTAGTCAAGGGTTTGCATCCTTTGTCAAGTCCCTTGACCAGCAGTTTGGAAACTGAGCAAGGCTCCAGAGTGGTGTATTGCAGGACATGACTAGTAATTGCCTATATGAACCTATGAAGTGCAATTAATTGGCAAACTCCACAGAAAGATATTTCAGCCTTACGAAGATGTAAGTACCTATGTAGTCTGGGATTAACACCCAAGGGTTTAAGGAATGTGTGGTCCATTGTAGGTAGGTTCGGGTCTATATCACTTTGTTGAAACTCAAATGAGTGAATGCTTATTTTGTTGAACACCTATTCAGAAAAAAACCCTATTCATTGAACAGTGTTCTTAATTGAAAAGTTTTCTAGGGCAAACTAATGGTAGTCCACCCTTGCAACTGGTGCGACTGTAAACAAAACCATAAAAAATTAACAACTACACAGGTGGGGGCTATGCTCCCCACATGCCACCCCAACTAAATATACTAGCTCCGAGATCGGACTACTGTGGGGAAAAGGGAAAATTCCAGATGGTGGCCAACCATCGATTTGCCCTAGGAAACTTTTCTCTTAATTTCGTTTGACCACTTCATATGGTTCATTGTGTTCATAGGTAAATATTAGTCTGCAGACTACGACAAGCTTAGCCAATAACCAGAGGTTAAAATCAAGCCCAGTATTTTTATCTGTAAGGTAAAGTCCTTAACCATTGCGCCAACCTTGCCCCTCTAAAGTGCCTTGGTGTCATTCTTATTGGATTAACCAGATGGCATCATCCCTCAATTTCGTCTGCAGTTTTATAAAACCTGAATTGCTCTGATGGCTATATCTTTTCAGCAGAAAAAAGTATTTGGTAATATCATGTTTGGGCAAGGTAATTCTCTAGTAAGAAATATATGCTGCTTCTTTCCTCCAGGTTTGTAACTTATAGTTGGGATAATAAGTCTGTAGCACCCTTAACAGAGCTGCAAGTTGTGGGACTGTAAATACAAGGCTCAACGAAGACACTAACAGAAAAAAAAGTGCTAACCACTATAATAACAGCACCTAATTAAATGCATAAGGTCGGGTTTTGTTGTGTTCAGTTAGATTCTGTCCATGATCAAGAGAAAGTTTCTTCGTGCCTTGGAACTTGGGTCCTATTGTTTTATTTATTTTTATTTATATATGTAGACATTTGTTGTCCCGGGTAGAGAACTGATCCAAGTGGACCGTTTTCCAGCTTAGGCCAAGGTTTGCAAGCAGATTAAAAAAAAGGATTAGTATTAAAGAAATAAATGATAAACAAGGTGCCAGTCACCAGAAGTCATTCCTTATCTCAGTAGTCCAATGCAGATAATCTGCATGAAACAAGAACACTGCTAGAAGCAGTTCCAAAGGGTAAGAACTGCTGGACAGTGAGAGAGAGAGATGCACAACTGGTGATAATTTACAAAAATGTCATTGAAATGACAGCTTGACATCTGCTAGATATTCAGCTCACAGGAGTCTTAAGTCAGGCAGGAGATGTGCTAGCAAAGCTGACATCTGCTGTAGTCTGTGGAGTGCAGGGGAACAAGGTTTTCCAGCCATATTTGTATGGCAATAACTGCAGTAACAGAATATGTTGAAATCGAGCTTTCAAAGGTTTTGGATACAAGGAGAAGCCTTGCAGTTCTTTATTATACTGATGTAATTCAGTTTGTACTGTGATATTGCTGCCCCACATTGAGAATATGACAACAAACAGTCTTAGGAGATGCACTGTGTAACCAATAAAAGATGTGACCTTAGTCTTATAGATTGCAAACACTTATCACTTGCTAGATTCCTAAAATTTGTTTAGGCCCCTGACCACCTATGTTCTATTGAGTCACTATCTATCTTTGAGGAAAAAAAGTAACTGCTATTAATTTAAGTGGTCTGGTATAGTTTATAATTTTGCACCTGCTTTTCTTTAGGAGGCTTGCATATTATGTGAAATATATGCAACCCTTATCTTTGTATTTCAGTGCATGCTTCCACAAACTTCATGGAGGCTGAAAAGTTCTGTACACACCCAGAGTCCCCTCTGCCAGTGCTGGCTTGCACCAGGAGACACAGTTTGGCAGGGTGCTTACAATCATGCATGATCACCCTGACGTGGTAGAGCTACATAGTGGTGATTACTTGCATTGTCTTGTCTGACTCATTCTGTTCCTTGTCTTGTTAACTGACACAAGGTCACTGGTTTTGCAGCTGAGGCTTCATCTTTGCCACAGAACCAATATTTTTCCAGACTCTTGGCAGATGGTTTATCAAACATCCAAAACTTTCTTCAGTGAACACACACACACACACACACACACACACACACACACACACACACACACACACACACACACACACACACACACACACACACACACACACGTGCAGAGAAGTGCAGCACACAAAAACAGGAGCATGGTTTTATTGTTCTTGCAGATCTAACGACTTATTCTTTGCCCTAATCATTTGTCAAGCCCACACAAGCACCGGCATCAAACAGAACTATTCAGCTGCTCTTCCCTGCTGGTTTAGTGCAGTATCCCTGCCAGTACTGGTATAAAATGGGTGTGAGTTTATAATATGCATAAAACACACAGACCTTTCAAAAGTGATGGCTGCTGCTGTTTCAGCAGCATTTCTGTGTTCCCCTAATAGATGGATATGAATGCAGGATTTGCATAAACTCTGTAATTCTCCCCAAGCCCAGAACTACTGAGTTTTCACTTTTTCTCTGCAACTAGTCAGCCAGCCATCCTGTTTCTGGAACTTTCTCAGTGCTGTGCCTGGAGATGTGGGTTTGGCTTGCTGCTGCAATACTTGTGTGGTGTGTGTACTTGGTTATGAGAACGTATGCCCTTGTTCCCTTTGAAATGCATAAATGCTTCAACTACTGTGTGTAATACTCTTTATGACAGCTCAGCATAGTTGTTTTTGTGCTGGGATGTAAAGCTGCAGATCTAGGTTTAAATCACATCAGCATTTACATTTATATAATATCTGAACTGCAGCAAGTTATCCAGCTTCCTTGGGCTCCCAGTCTGCTTCTGAGAAAACTATGGTATCACAAGGCTTATCTAGTTAAAAAAAAATGAATGATGAATAGTAAATAAGTAAAACCAAACAATGCTGTACTGCACCATGGTTGCAACTATTAGAATGCTGCAACATGGTCGCATCTATTAGAGTGCTGCAACATGGTCGCATCTATTAGAGTGCTGCAACATGGTCGCATCTATTAGAGTGCTGCAACATGGTCGCATCTATTAGAGTGCTGCAACATGGTCGCATCTATTAGAGTGCTGCAACATGGTCGCATCTATTAGAGTGCTGCAACATGGTCGCATCTATTAGAGTGCTGCAACATGGTCGCATCTATTAGAGTGCTGCAACATGGTCGCATCTATTAGAGTGCTGCAACATGGTCGCATCTATTAAAATGCTGCAAGATGCATGGTCGCATCTATTAAAATGCTGCAAGATGCATGGTCGCATCTATTAGAATGCTGCAACATGGTCGCATCTATTAGAATGCAGGAAGCAACACCTTTCAGCTTGAAAATGCCACTTTGATTTAAGGGAAAGGACCCTGTATAATGTTACATGTAATAATTTGCCTATAATGCTCTGTATGAGTTAAAGTGTGTCTTGTCTGCTCAGTCAATCTAGTTGTTACATCTAGCCTCTACAAAGTGGCCATGTATGCCAAAAGTAATTTGTAACCTTTTTGAAAATTTACATTGCAACTGTGTCTGAGGCAACAAATTTTAGGTCTCTTCACCATTTCCATGAAGTGCTATGTCCTCATTTTCTTCATGTTCAGGATTATTTAAGTGCCTGTACCAAGAGTTTACAGACATAAGTACATTTGAAATAGCAAACTATAATAAATAAAATGGAACACTATATTAATATAAAATGTAAGGTAATTTGTCAACGTTTGGCAACATGCAGCAGAGTTACCAAACAATGATCAATCCCTGTATGACATTTCAAATAAACAAGTCTTTGGGATCACCTAGCCCCACCAAGTGTTGGGGATTTCCTCAGCCTATGTAGTAGTAGGTTCCAAAGGTGCAACCACTGATGACCAAAGGAATTATCCAAAAAGCTTTGATCAACACCCCAGAAACCAGTGAGTGCTCCATGGTGACTGACCACAGGGCATAAAGTAGCCAGCATCTGACTAGCCACTACCAAGGATAGGGGGACCCGAGATACTCAGTATCAGATAAATCAATGCTAGAGCTTTGCATTGGCAGCCAATATGATTCAGTATCATTTATGGATTGTGTAAAACTGACATTTGGTGTTGAGATATACCCCCTCTTATGTAGAACTGATATTTGGTATTGTGATATACCCTCCCCCCTTGGGTAGAACTGTTAGTTGGTGTTGAGATGTACCCCCTCTTATGTTGAACTGATATTTGGTATTGTGATATAACCCCTTTGGGTAGAACTGTTATTTGGTATTGACAGATCCCCTTGTGTGGAACTGGTGCATGTTATTGAGATACTCCCTTCTGCAGAGCTGGCGTTTGGAACTTGCGTACCCACACCTGTAGAACTGGCATTTGGTATTGACATACCCCCATCTGTAGTCATGCCAAGTAGTTCTGTGCCATCTGCATGTTCTAAGTGCAACAGCCCTAAGTACAAAGCACTCCAGTATTCCAAATATGAGGATACCAGGGCATGTCACAATTTTGAAGGTTTTTAGGTGGCATAAGGAACTCAATAAATGCTTCAACAATGGATACAGGAAGATCTAATGACAGCTGATATTATCTTCCTTCAGGTAATGACTAATATTTCCTTTCTTCCCTCTATAAACATAATCCTTCCCACTTCTCCCATACAAGATAGTGTATCCAAAACCTACTCATTTCTCTAACGCGTCTCTGTCCCTCTAAGTTTCTCTTCATTTTCCTTCCCTGCCTTCCTTTCACAGTTTGGTTAACGATACATAGTATATTTTCTACAAGCCTGGTTGTTTCATTTGTAGGCCCTCTCGAACTGTACATAGCATCTTGAATGCAGCCTTACCAGTGCCCTGCATAATGAATGAATGATCCCCCAGCACCCTGGAATACAAATATTGTGCTGTCTATCCCAACATCGTATAGGCCATCAGCACTGCCTGTTTACATTGCATATCATATTTTATCTTAGGATTGGGACTAACCACACCATTTCCTTTTCTGCCTTTAGTAAATAATTGTTCTTCACTGCCCATATGGTATCATCATATGCTTTTTACAACAAATCCAACCTGCTTTCTATCCTTAATGCTAGTTATGGTAGGTCACTCTATAGACTGCCCCTCCACCGATCCATACCTTTCCACTATCAGGAATTTTGCAGAATGTACAGATTTATGCCTCATTTTTGGTCCGTTCTTCATAAAATTTGTGATTTTTTTTTTTCTGGAGGTTGCAGAGGATTGCAGTCACTAAATATTGACAGACATTTGAGTTTCATACTTCACATCCTTCAGAACCGCATACTAATGCAAAACCCATTATTCTAAAAACTTTCCAAGGTTATAAGAGCAATAGTGAAAATTTGTCCCAGGTTTTAGGCCTTTGTTCCCTCCATTAGTTTTGGCTTTATCCAGAATTCTTGCGGTAAGACAGCTAAAGGTATTTCATCCAAGACTCCACCACAAGCTTTGTATTTTAAATATATGATCTTGGTTGATATGCTAAACACAGTACTGGTATGAGCACTACATTTTGTGATGTCCTAGTGTTTTAATGTCCTTTCCTCTTATACTTACCACTAGCCATGATGGCTTTCATGCTCTGGGGAAATGAATGGGCTTACAGATGACCAGAAAACTAATGGATGATAGAGAGCTGGAGATACCACGTATAACACACACACTATCCACAAAAACAATGCTGTGCATGTGCAACAGGTTGGGAAGGCCACTAGGTCAAGTTACATCAGTATTATGGCAAGAGCTGAAACCTATTCTATCACATCTAGAACACAGAAGAGGTCATGTATCTTCTTTATTGGGCAAAGCTTTCTGCATCACCCATGTAGGAGGCTGCATCCCAGATTATGATATGCTAAAGGTCCGCTGACATCAGCGTTAATGTTACATTATTCACAGCTGGTTGCTGTCTTATTTGGTCTCCAGAGCTCATCTGAACATGCTTTAGTCACTGCAACAGTGAAACTGCAACAATGTACCAATGCTACTACTACATTATTTATTTATTGATATTTGTTTACCCTGAAAGTCTGCCTAGGCATGGGTGCCTTTTTTTTCAATGGAGGCCCAGGGAGAAAAGCTCCAAAGTAACAAATTTAATGCAATCAGTATTTACAATAACAAATTTTATAATGCAGTTTAAGTGAATGTATAACATCGTAGCCAGAATAATAAAACTTGTGTTGATACTACATTGTCCAAATGTGTTTTTTTGAAGAGTAAACGTAAACAGAAGTTAGCTTTAAATATTCGTAGGTAGAGTTGCTTTGTCATATGGAGTCAAGGATCATGTGCTTTGATTCTTTGTGTGTCACTGGCAATACTTTTGAACCTTAAAAATGACATGGGCCAAAGTAAATCTGGTCATGTCTGCAGATTAAGCATATGAAGAAAAGCCAAAAAATGCTAAAGAAAGAGAAGTGGTGATTGACTTTGTGTGGTTATATGACTGACACAGGAGACGGCTGCTGTTACAGTGCCAAAACTTGAGAAACTGTTATTCATAGCTGTGACCAATGGTAAGCATCACAGTCTGGCGATCTGGCATGTAAGCTGGAAAAATTTTGTTGACATCATGACATTAAGTATAACGATTGTCACGTTGTTAGTGTAGTACTTCTGACACACACTTCAGTCTTCTAGGGATGAACAAACGCACACATTGCACATGTGGCAAGTTTTGAAAAGCACAAAAAGTCTATTTAATTTGTACCATCTATACAAATGTAGCTTAAATACAGCAGTAACCTTCACTTAATAAGCCATGAAAGGTTTCAGTAAAA
>NC_056746.1:205796063-205821063 GCF_019279795.1 Protopterus annectens | reverse complement strand
AACTTCATGACACCCATGCAGATGGATAATACAGTTACGACACAAATGCACTCTATAAGCACTTACACGAGTGCATGGATCATGCTATCCCAAACAGAACCAAGATGCTATACTACAAAAAAGGAAGCCAATCTGGTGGTCCCCTGCCATAAACAAACTCTGCAACAGTTTCTTCCTTCTGAGAGTAAAATCCCATGAGTGGAGGAGCTCCCTGGTCAGCCTCAGTAAGAAGCTGAGATCCCTTATAAGATCCTCCAAAGCTAGCTATGAAAACAAAATCACCTGTGATTCTAAGGGCAACCACAAAGCATTCTATAGCTATGTCAAGAATCTCAATGGCAACACCCAGATCTGCTCTGAGTTACAGCACAACGGCAGGAAAATTACAGAACCAACTGATATTGCCAGCATCCTGGCAGATAGGTTCAGTGCTAACTTTACCCCCCTCTCACACCCTAAAGGGCCCATATCTATACAGGAAGAATGCAGAGTCCCTGTAATCACATCTATGCAGGTAAAAGCTGCACACTCTAAAACCAAAAACACAGCAACCATGGGACTGGACAACATCCCAGGCTGCATTTTACATAAACTTCAGAGCGAACTGGCTCCCCACCTAAGCACTATGTTCAGTCATAGTCTCATGTCAGGCTTTGTGCCCACTGAATGGCGCACAGTAACAGTTATCCCACTCCACAAAGGAGGAGCCACCACTGATCCTGGAAACTATCGCCCTATTATCCTGATGAGCCTGGTCTGCAAGGTCATGGAACGTATCATCATGGAACTCATAAACAAAGACACTGGTAACCTCCAAACTCTGGACCCCATCCAGTTCGGGTTTGTGAAAGGCAGATCATGCCTTCTGAACCTGATTGACTTCTTTGAGGCAGTCACCAAGGCTGGAGACGAGGGTAAGGTAGTTCACACAACCTATCTTGACCTCGCCAAGGTTTTTGACACCATCCCAAATTCTGGAATTATAGCTAAACTCGCTAAACTAGGTATAAATCCCTACGTCACAAGCTGGGTTGCCAACTGGCTCACTGACAGAACCCACACTGTAAAAGTTGCAGACTCCAAATATGACTTTAAACCAGTGACAAGTGGAGTACCACAGGGTTCAGCCCTGGGACCTCTCATGTTTGGTATCTAGTTCTCTGAAGTACAGGCTAACACAGAAAGCCTCTGGCTAATGAAGTTCACAGATGACTGCAAACTAGGAGCCATAGCTGAGTCCCCAAATGATGTGGACATCTTACAGAAGGACCTCACTGAGACACATGCCTGGTGTCAGAGACATGGCCTCAAGCTCAATGCCAAAAAGTGCATTGCCATCCCCTTTGGTAAAAACTCTGTACCCATGAACTACCACATAAACGGCATTCTACTTAATGCCGAATGTGTGATAAGAGATCTTGGGACCCAGGTGGACAGTAGTCTCTCCTTTGATAATCACATTGCCACAGTAGTCAGGAAATTCTATGTGGCACACCTCATCACAAAAGGGTTCTCATCCTGTACTCTTCCCTCATTAGGTCAATAATAGAGTACAACACTCCCTTTGATATGTTCCTTTCCAAACACATGCAGCAAATGGAGAGATCATAAAGGCTCTTTCCAAAGAAAATTCAGGGTCTTCAAGATATGTCTTATGTGGACAGATTGAAATCCATTGTCACTTTACTCTGTGTCATAGACACTGCTCAGAGGTGAACATGTGCATTGCATATAGAACAATCTCTGACCCAGCTTTAGTGGAAATGCTGCACATTCACAAGTCAAATGGCACATGGGTCACTCACTCAAAGTACTTTAAACTGGTATGTGACATCAACAGATCTTGCTGGAGAAACAGGTTTGTCTCACAGAGGTTGCCTCACCTTTGGAACAAGCTTCCTATTCATGTTAAACAAAGCCCCTCATTGGCCCCACTTAAGCGTAATTTGGGCGATTGGATAGGTAACCATAAAGTCACACCAAGGGTTCCATCTGTGCCCCTCTTGGACAGGGGCAGTAGGTGCTGATTTCAGTGTCTGCTTGAACCAGACACCCTTGGGAACAAGGGGTTGAACTTGGCTAGGCTTGTAAGGGCCCGCGGCCCTTAGCCTAGTAACCTGCTATGACCCTATGATCCTATGACCCTGTACTGAATGAGATAAAATGAAACATAGTACTTCAGTAACACTTAACACATTTATGAGAGACTGATTCATTATTTTGCCCTTGAGAGTGGCAAGTCAGGTAGCATATGTTGCTTTGTCTGTCATCTTTGGTGTCAACAGCATCTAAACTACTTCATGGAGAAGGGTATTTTTTACAGCTGCGCATAATCCTCTGATTTCACTATTAATAGTTCTCAGAAAGTCATATTTATTTCGAGAAACAGATCAGTCCATGAGACCTCAGTAAGTGGCATGATAAAAGGGTTTACTTCACCTTATCGCATGTTGAAAATATCGAATGGCAATAATGTCGTAAATGTACATCGAAAGTGTTGTTGTGAGATCATGGTACAGTGGGGATGAGAAAATTTGCTCTTTCCTCACTGTAGTGCGATCTCTGAGTTGGTATATATAATTAGCGGGGGTGTGGGGGGTGCAGCCCCTCACAAGAACAGTTTTGATGTATGGCATTTTCGATCTTTATGCCGTTCGATATTGTCATCTTTCGACAAGGTAATATAGACGCTGATAAAAAGTTTTTCACAGAAGAGGAGCCAAAATACCCACTGTGTGTGTGTGTGTTTTTGCATGTACATGGGGAGAGGGGCTACCGTGCACTCTGGATTGTCTAAACACAGTTGCCTTTAAGGTCACATGGTCACAGTACAGGTGGCACACAAACACATTTTATACATTAGCTCTTAAACGTGTGATGACCATGTCTGTTACCTTTCCTTTTCCCAAACTTTTCTTGGCTGGCCATTCCAGGTATTGACCTTGACAATTTATTTATTTATTTATTTTACATTTGTTAACTGGGATGGTCTGACTGGACACGGGTTTGTTTTCAGTCGAGGCCTGGGGAGAAAAGCTCCACAGTAAGTAAAATTTTACACACTATGTTAAAATACAGTATACAGCAGAAGACATAACAAGACCTATATATACAGGAAAAAATAGTTACACATGGTTAATAACAGAATAAGTATACAAATTCAATCAGCATTAGGAGAAGACCTAGACTGTAATATATATTACAGTAAGTATATTAGGAAGTGAGGTATATAAGTGGAATAATTTGAGGACTTATGTAATACATGGGCATAGCCACTTATTCTTTGTGTGTTCTAAGTGAGTTTTTAAAGTGAGAAGAGGTAGGGGCAGAAATCAGAGCAGGAGGGAGATTATTCCAGGTTCCAGCTATGCAGTGGGAGAACAGTGCTTTTTCTAAATTATTGTTAGCCCTAGAGATACAGAGGAAGGGTTTGTCAGAAGATCGGAGAGAACAATTTGTATTATAGTGGGTGAGAAGTTGGCCTAGTATAGGGTTTTTTCTGGATGTGTTACCACATTATAAGCAATGACTAATTGGTGATAGGTTAGTAGCTGGGGAAATTCCAGCCTTTGCAGAGCCTGGTAATGGTGGGTTCAAAAGGTGGAGTTGTTTGCAAACTTGGAGATTTTATTATAATATGATTCGACTCTAGCAAGGTCAAGTTTTCTAAGCTGGATAAGAACTGGAGCAGCATACATTAGGGTAGACAAGAGGTTAGTTTAGGCTAGGGTAATCCATGCTTGTTTTGAGAGGGATTTTCTGTGCCTATATAGTGTTCCCATTTTTTATAGAATTTTTTGATAGTTTCTGAAATGTGGACATAGAAGTGTAGATTTTTATCAATTTCAACACCTAGGAGTTTAGTATGGTCAGAGGGAGAGATAATAGTGCCATTTTTGGTGGAGATAGTGAAGGATAGAGGGCTGGAAATGGTTTTGTTGGGGGGTGAAACGTAGTAATTTTGTTTTATTAGGATTTAGGATAAGTTGTATCTGAATGATCCAACTTTCCACAGATCTTAAGGATTCCTGGGTGAGTTGTTGTAGGGTGGGAAGTGATGGAGCTGAACAGATGAGATATTGTAGAAGTGAAGCATACTGTGTGGTGGTATGGAGATTATTGGTAAATATGGGGAAAAGAAGAGGGCCTAATATGGAGCCTTGTGGTACACCTATGGTAGTTGGGATTAAGTGGGATAGTACTTTCTGCCATTTGACAGATTGTTGCTTATTTGACAGATAGCTTTTAAACCAGGCTATAGCGGAAGGGGCGAAGGAGAGGGATGTCAGGGTGTCTAGTAGTAAGGAATGTGAAACCATGTCAGATGCTTTGGAGAGGTCTATAAATATTGCAGATACAAAGTTATTATTTCTATGTTGGTTGATCAAATTGGTGAAAGAGAGCAGAGCGGTGGTTGTGCTATGGTGTTGTCAGAAGCCATGCTGTATGGGGGAGAGGAGATGGTGCGAGTTTAGGAATTCTGTTACCTGAGAATGTATACATTTCTCTAGTATTTTAGATAAGGGGGATAGAATGGCAATGGGGTGATAATTTGAGTATTCATAAGAGTTTCCACCTTTATGTAGTGGAATAATGTATGATACCTTCCATAGCTGTGGGACATTTGCTTCTTGTATGGAGCAATTGATAAGAATAGAAATAGGGTAGGATAAGGATTCAGCAGCTATTTTTAGGAAGTTGGCTGGTAGATTGCCAGCAGCAAGGGTGGTAGGTTTCAGTTTTAGGAGGTGTTTTTTAATTGTTGAGGTGGAAATGGGTTGGATGTTGTCAGGGCATGTGGTTGGGTTATATGTAGGGCTGTTTTTGGATATCTGGGAGGATAGTGTTAAGATGGATTCTGTGAAGTGGTGATTGAATTGGGAGGCAATGTCCTTGGTGTCATTCATGGAGTTAGGAGTGGTAGTTTTGCCTGTTTTTAGGAGAGAGTTAATGGCATCCCAAAACTTTTGGGGATCTTTTAAATGTTTGTTTTGGATATTGAGGAAATAATTTTGTCTATCGAGTTTAGTTTGTCTCTTGGCCTGATTTCTAAGTTGTAGGTAACTTTGTTTGGCTAGGCTAGTATTGTATTTCTTCCAAATTTTCCAAGCCTTATCCCTTGACTTTAGAAGGGCTCTAGTTTCCCTAGTTAGTCATGGTGCATAGTTTGACTTGGCTCTTATTTTCCTAATTGGTGCAAGTCTATCAAGGATATTTTGATGAGAATGTTAAAGTAGTCAACAGCTTGGTGCTAGATTTAGGGTTTGTAGTGATTTCCAGTTACTATGTTTTAGAATGCTGTTTAGTTCTTGTATATTTAGTTTACGATCGTCTCTGTCTTGTCTAAAACAATGGGTTTGGCTATGTTGGTACATTTCGGCAGGAGGAAGGTGGGGAGATGGTCACTAAGACCATCAGGAAGGCATCCTGTCTGATAGTTTTGTTTGGGGAAGTTAACTAGTGTCCAGTCTAGAACAGACTGTGTTTTGTTTTGTCGATTCTAGTGGGTTCTTGGATAGACTGGGTAAAACTGTAAAGATTAATATGGTTAGTGGGGTTGTTAGAGGTACAGGCTGACCAGTCAGTGTTCAGGTCATCTAGTAAGATGGTTTCTTGGGGGAGATTATCTGTGGCCCATTGTAACATTTCTGCAATGATGGGAGAGTTATTACTTGGTGGAATATAACAGCAGAGAATGATGATAGTTTTTGTGTCATTTATGCTTAGGGTTGAACCTAAGTTTTTGGCATTTTGAAATTTAGGTATGGGGGTTTGTAGAGGTTTGAAGCTGATTGTATTTTTGTAGAGAATATCAACTCCACCTCCCTTTTTGCCCACTATTCAGTCTTAGGATATTATATCCTTTTTAAGGGAGAAATTTGATAAGGGGTATGTATGAGAGGTCTTTGTTTGGAGGAGGGTGTGGTCAGGTGATCTGGGGTTAGTATAAATGTAGAGGTAGTGGGGTGGGTGGGAAATGGGGGTAGGGTAGGGGAGCGAAGTGAACTGAGTGTAGCAAGGTGAATGGAGTTGGGGCTACACCATTATTTGAGACTGCAAAATCTATCTATAGGGCTGGTCAGGGCAGAACAGTAAAATGAAGATAGCTCTGTAATTAAGCAGGAGTGGGAGGGAGTTGTGCAGGTTCAAGATGGGGGGTAGACAAAGTAATACAAGGTTGTGACTCAGAAAAACTGGACTAGGTCAGCTGCTAAAAAGAAAACAGGAAAACCAAACTAAGTGAATTCCAGGTCAGTGTAGTGCAGTATCTTCCTAATAACCATAAATCTTATGCTACTAATCTAGTGCAGTGTGGTGAAAAGGACAACCATTCTAGAGGGAAAAACAACTGAAGTATGGGCTGTAGGTGCATAGGTAAACATTTTCCAAAAGAAAGTACTTTTAAGTAATTGACCTAGGAGTACAATAGGAAGAGAAAAATGGGGGGGGGGGGACCAGTAGTGTGCACGTGCACAGTGAAAGAGGAACGAGTCCTCAGTTTAGAGGACAGATTAAATACAACTCTAACATACACTAGTGTAGCTGAAAGCATTTTAGTGTTCCACTGATGCAGGGTCTCACAGTGCAGGGCATCATGACAGCCTTGGGTTGATTGGAGGTTGGCCAAGACACAGGATGAAACATTTGCTGGGGGAACTAGTGTAGCTGAAAGCACTTTAGTGTTCCACTGATGCAGGGTCTCTCAGTGCAGGGCAATGAGACAGCCTTGGGTTGATTGGAGGTTGGCCAAGACACAGGATGACAATACCTATCACAAACATCTAAGTGTTTCGCACAATCCTTATGCAGTTGTCCCTCCCTTTGCCACAGTTGCTGTATCTGCCCCAAACCTTCTTGGACCATTCAGTTGAAAACTGACTCCTACAATTTTCTCTGCCAATGCATTAAGTGGCCACACCCCTCTGTGTGAAAAATATTTTGTTATAACAATGTTGTGGCATCTCCTGCCTTTCAACTGTGTCATCTGTTGTTTTTTTTCCTCTTAATTTCACACTTTCCAGTTGTCTCTGACAATACATTGTATCCATTCTATGGTCCTCTATTCTTTTCTTGCATTCAGTGCATTTATGTCAAAAACAGTCTCATTATATTTCAACCCCTTGTTCCAGATATAATAATGCCAGTTCTATTATGCAGACTTGTCTTCTTATCCTAATCTTATTTCTGTATGCTTTGCAGATCCTGATGCTGAATTCTGGATGCATTTTTAACAGTGCTGTGTACAATGCTTCTGAGATTAATGGAGGTTATGTAGTTATACAAAGGCTGGATAAAATAGATTTATGACCTTTAATGACGTAAAGCACAGTGTGTTGATGCTAGCATGAGTGGTTAAAACATTTATATTTATAGGTTCTTAGGTCTATACTAGGATAATGACCACCAGGAACTTGATATGCTTAGACATGCAACCCAAATGTGTCACACAAGTTACATATATTAGACTTTTATATAGGGGATGATTCTTGGTTATGACATGATTTACTCACTGCCACTGCCCATCAGAGATGTGGGTGCCAGACCAGGAATACATTTTCTGTTTCCAATCCAGTTGTCCAAGTTATGCTTAAATGGGTTTTGGGAGGGACTTTGTTTCATATGTATGGTGAGCCTGTTCCAGAGAAAGGGAATTCTCTGAGATACATATCTGTGTCTCCAGCATATCCTATTTATTTTGCAAGCAAAATTTAGGTCTTTAGATCTAGTAGTTTTGATGTGGTTTGTTTTAAGGATGTGCAAAAGGATCAGCAGAGCGGGGTACAGGTACGCCTTGTAGGCCAGACATAGATCGTCTCTCAATAGTCTGTAGGAGACCGAATATAGAGATGGGGGTTTTAGGTGATCCATCAGAGGACATTGTGTTTATGACCAGTATTCTTTTTTTAAGGAACCTTTGTGGATGTTCCAGTTGCTGCATGCGTCTGGTCAGGTTTATACTAATGGGGGCATTATACTCAGTGATGGATATGGTGGGAGATGAGTATAGTGGAACAATAACTTCCCTGGACTTAGATGCCATGAAATTATTAGATGAGCAACACAGAAGGACTTCCTTACTATCTTGGATACATATTAGTTAAAGGCCAGGTTACTGTCTGCAAGTATTCCCAGATACTTGACTAGTGGGTCAACTCTTAGGGGTGTTATATTGATGACATAGTTTCCTCAGGTGTCTGATTTCTCAAAAGGTGCTATAATGCATGTCTTGGCATTGCGTTTTAAGCAGTGGCTTTGGAACCAGTCATTTGTCTGTGTTAGACCCTCTTGTAAAATGTTAGTGTCTTGGGCAGATTCTATTACTGCTCCCAATTTACAGTCATCTGCAAACTTGGTCATCCAGAAGCCTTTGACATTGGCTTTGACTTCTGAGAAGTAGATGCCAATGAGGAGCCAGTCCAGCGCAAAGCCTTGAGGGACTCTACTGGTGATTGGACCGTTTGAGTTGATAGTCTCACCAATTCTAAATTCCAGCTGGCTATCCACCATGCTACATTGTAGCAAGTCAAATAGATGTAATTTGAGAAGATCATTTTAATGCAGTTAATTCTGGACTGTTGTAGCCTTTAAATGTGAATGAGTTTCATACAGCAGGAGTCTGTTTTGTGCAATGCCCTTTCAGTAATGGTAAGGGTGAATAGAGGCTTTCGTAATGTCATAGTATCAGATTTAGTGAATAGGACTTGTTTATATTTAATAGAAGTGCAAGAGGAGACAGAATTGTAGAAGGATGTAATGTATTAACTTTATAACAGTGAGGCAATGTATTGTGGCAGGAAAGAGGAAATCAGCCTTAAGCCTGAAAGGAATGGAGTTAGTGCAGGCAAGCATATTACAGTGGTACAGCCTACTGACAGAGAGCTTGATCAAGTGGCAAAATGAGTTTCTTGCATGAAGTCAACTATTCTGGCATTTCCTAACCTTGTTAGGGTAGTGCATTTTCCAGTTTGGAATTGGTATACTTTTGCTGATGGGGTGTTTGGTTTCAGGGGAAAGAAGACCGGCCACATGATTTGAGAGTCAGCATTAACAGAATGTTGCCTACATGCTTGGTGATGGCAGTAGTGTAGCTGCAAGGCATTTGTAAAACTAAACCCAATCAGAAGTAGGCATGCAGCTACTGAAGCTTTGGATGATTCCAAAGAGCATGATCTTGGTTTTGAAAGAATGATCAATCAGTTTATAAATGGCATAACCAATTGAAGATGCTATGGAAATCTTCTCAGAGGGTTTTGTAGTTTACTGGCACTATTTGAGGCTCATAAGAGTAGGAGATAATCCACATAAAATATATTAATGCTGTGAAGGTCAGAAGGCAGTGAATTTATAAACAAATACAGCAACATTGGGAAAAGTAATTCCTAGAGTAAAAAGAGGTAGGTGAACAAAGTAAATTTTTGAATGTAGAATGTTCTGTAGTGTATTAATTTGATCATTAAATTACCAAATTATAGCTATATTTGAGTGTTGCAGTATATTTTCATATGGTCTAGAAAAGGTAGAAGATAGGACTGTTGTAGCCCCCCCACACACACACACACTATGGCTCAAGGTGGGTGCCACATCAGAATTAAATTAGCCCAAGACTGCCTCCCCATCAGTACCCCTTCTTCTGTCTGGAAACTCTGTCCTATCTGTGGAGCTTAACTACCTTTCCAACTCTTTTCTTTGACAACTACACCAGCCAAAATATTCTTGTGGCTCACATGAGATGCACTATACCTCAAAGAGCAAGGAGTAGAGTGGCTGGCAACTGGTCATATGCCAACTGGCTACCCAACCTGTGTGTGTGTGTTTATGTGCACATAAGTACATGCTGGTTCTTCTTCCTAGGTTACTGTACATTATGAGGTGTTGTCTGGGAGTGTCCCAGACCCCTGCAAGTAGGGTTGTTGTCTGCAAGTCCTACCCACATGCTAAGTTCAGCTGTGAGTCAATTGCTTGATTGCCAAGTCTTCACTGGGCAACAAGCAATAACCACCAGCCTTTACAGAATGTCACGTTTTCACACCACTGAGAGGGCATGCTGATTCTTGCTTCATCTTTCCTGTCCTACTCATATTTACTTCCCTAGCACCTGTGCTGTTATCAGGTCTGGGCTACAGTCCAAGATTTGTCCCTTCACACCACAAAGCTGACCTTACCAGTCCATAATGTGGGTCAGAGGCACATTAATAATATATATATATAATCACACAAGTAATTACCTTCCTGGTTTTGTCCATAAGTACGTACCCCACTGAGGTCAGATATACAACCTTTATCCATAACAGAGAGGTTATAAAGGACAGTGGTGGGTACAAAACTGTTTTGCTCAGATTGTTTGACTATCCCTTTGTACAACAGAGATGAATGAAAAGTCATAAATGTATGGTCCCAAGATTCCATTTTCAAACCTTAAATCTCTAGCAGTATGAATCTAATTCTGAGACAAGGTATCCAAATAAAACAGAGCTTAAACCTCTTCAGGCATTTCTAGGCATAAAGTTTTCAAATGATTGATGCAGATATTTGATACCTGGCTTCTACTTTTTTTTTCTGCAATAGAACTCTACTAGTCTGAATCAAATTTTATTGTAGTAGCCACACAGCTGTATGTGGTGAATGAAAAGCAAAGCTTACAAAATATACTATAAAGTACTTCCAATTTTTGTAGAACAGAACACAAGCGAGATCTACTAATGACTTACTAGACAGTGAAGTGTGTAAATTTACATTAATACCTCATAAAGCACTTTGCTTCTTGGGTTTTCAGCTTGACTTATCAGTAGGTCATGCCAAATCCTTTTAGGCAATTGAAGTATTGCAAGGTAATCCTGCTGACAAAATCAGATTTCTAGTGGCAGTAATTATTGTTGTGCTGTTTATGGGGGAAATGGAAGATTAGTACTGCCCACACCTTTATGCTTCTGGACTGCAGAGTTTGGCTTTTGCCAGATGATTATGCAGCATTGTATGTTAAAGCATTTTGAGTGGGTCAGCTTGTATAACACACCAGATCATGACTGGAAAGGATCCTGTGTGCATTCCTTCTGCTGGCTGATTTTTCTTAAACAAATGTAAATAAGTGCTAGGTGCAACTCTGTCAACTTCATAGTTACCCAAGTTGGTTGCCATTTCCTTTTACACTTCTTTTCCAGATAAATTATTTAATTTTTCTCTTTCCTCTGTCCCAACTGTACCCCATGGTGCAAATGTCATGGGTTTGTATGTTAATACTTCAGTTTCCATTACATTTATTTATTTATTGCATTTGTTTGGGAAGGTCTACTGGGCCTGAAATGAGCCCATTTTCAGTGGAGGCCCATGGAGAAAAGCTCCACATTTAATTGCATGCAAAGAAAAGTTACACACAACAATACAGAGTATACAAGACAGTTGTAACACATTAAAATAAAGTAAAGCCACATAGAATAATTTGATAACATTGAATAAATTGAAAACAACACTGAAGAATTGGTTACAATCATGGTGGGAGTGTAGGAATAGAAGTTTTATATATTAAGTAAGATTATTAGCAGAGAGAAAAAATAGCTTAATGGGTAAAAGAAGGAGACAGAAGGCTTGAAGGAGGGATAGTGCAGGTTGAAGTAAGGGCAGAAGGAGTGGTACGATAGAGCAAAGGGGAATAATAGACTAGTTATGAGGGAGGAAGATTAAGTTTTTCCTAGGTCCTTCTCTATCTCATCCTTTGAATAGCTAGTTGACAGTTTGCCCCTTGATTTCTAATATTTCCACCTAGTCTTTTCATGTAGCAAACTATATGGGCTTTACATGTAAAAAAAATAAACACATTCTGAAGGCATTGCAGTGAAATATCAGGTTAAGCCTGGCTCCAGCACTTCAGAAATTCTTCACCCCATAATGCATTTCTGAAAACTAATGATCTGAAAGAATAATGTTTAGGCTGAAGAAGTTCCTCAGTCCTGGAGCCAAACATGTATCCTCAGTGCTGTTCTAGCTGTACCTATTTATGATGATATCATTCTGAAAAAAACGTCCTTGCTTAGTAGTGTATACAACAATATTACCTGTGTTTTTGGCAGCTGTCCATAAACATACCCTTTTATTTACCTTATGGGTATCTGGATGTCAAGAACATCAAAGTAGAATAGAAGTAATGTAATCAATGCAAGTTTTTGGATGACTTACCTGGTTACATGTCCCCATCTGGCCATAAAATGGTATATACCTGTTAGATCCTTGTGTGTTTCCACTGCTTTGCTTCTGGTCATATTAAGGTCCAAACATTGAGATGGACATTTCTTGGCCTGCTTTTGCTTCAGCCCAGTATTCGCAAATCATAGGGCACTGAGGACTATTTTGAGATGGATAATGTCCAAGATAAGGAAAGTGAAGAACTGCAGTTAGTCTTGGGTTCACGACTCTTTAGCTGGTTCATTTGAAACACTGGGTTCACAACTCTTTAGCTGGTTCATTTGAGACATTGGGTTCATGACTCTTTAGCTGGTTCATTTGAGACATTGGGTTCACAACTCTTTAGCTGGTTCATTTGAGACATTGGGTTCATGACTCTTTAGCCGGTTTATTTGAAACACTGGGTTCACAACTCTTTAGCTGGTTCATTTGAGACATTGGGTTCATGACTCTTTAGCTGGTTCATTTGAGACATTGGGTTCACAACTCTTTAGCTGGTTCATTTGAGACATTGGGTTCATGACTCTTTAGCCGGTTTATTTGAAACACTGGGTTCACGACTCTTTAGCTGGTTCATTTGAGACATTGGGTTCACGACTCTTTAGCGGATTCATTTGAGACTTATCTCATGGAGGAAACAGAAAGGGTCAGCCTCTTTGCTGATCCTAGAAAGAGAGTTGCAGCAAGAAGAGTCCAAAGAAGGCTTTGGGAAGGTTGACCACATGAGTGGAAAGTGTCAGTTGAGATTCATGTAGACAGATGCAAAGTACTGTACCTGGGTCACGACAAACCCTGGTTGACATAGCTGAAGAGGGGAGAGGAACTTACGATGACAGAGCAGGAACAGTTTTTGACTAGCATTAACCATATCTTGACTGGACCATCAGGAGCAGAGTGAAAAGGCAGAGGCAGCAGCAAATGGAATTCTGAAATATTTACTTAATGGACAAGAAGAAACACTCCAGAAGTAAAAAGGTAATGTTCACTTTTCCTGACCCTAGTCAGGTTATTCAGTGAATACTGTATGCAGTTCTAGAGGTCACTGATGGAGACGGGATATAAGTCTGGAATGGAGGGGGAGAATATAACCAAGAATTAGAAGAGCTAAAGCTCTTCTCATCTGACATCAGAAGAATGATGGGGATATGATATGGGTGCCCAAAGTCATGCTAGGGAGATGTGAAGGAGTCACTTTGAATGTAAAGGATAAGAGGAAGAAAGAGCTAGGAATGGGATTGTAGGGACCAACTATTTACAAGATCATTAGAAATGCTTGTTCACAGAAAGAGTTGTAGACCCATGAAATGGACTTCCAGAATAAATGTTGGAAAGAACATCTATGCCCTATTCAGAAAGGCATGGGGAAGATGGAGAACAGGTTGTGGTAGGTAGGAAAGGAGAGGAGGTGGAATATTAAACGCACTTAAATGTAGGCTAGCTAGCCTTATTGTCTCATTCTGCCATCAAGCAGATATAATGTTAATGGACATACCATCTTCAGCCTGTATATACCATAAGGGATTCTATAGATGCAGTCTGGCATAATTGGAGAACTGGGTAGTGTAATGTGGAGTTACTTTCTACTGATTCTGTTCCATCCTTGCACCTTCCAGCACAAAGACCTTTGAACCTGTTCCTCTCCCCAGCCCTGTGACATTTTCTTCAGTTGCTTTTATGGCTTTTTGTACCTTGACTTTCCACTATTGGTGGTTATCACTTTATCTGTTTCCTAACTGACAGGTTGCCCATCTTTACTCGCTTCTACTTGACATGAAGTATTCTACTCTTTCCCATCTGAAGGGATAATACATATCTGATCAACCTGCTAAGAATTTGCAGTATTATAGAGCTATGTCTCCATAAAGCATGCGTGTGTGTGTGTGTGTGTGTGTGTGTGTGTGTGTGTGTGTGTGTGTGTGTGTTATGGTCACTTAAAATGATTTAAATAGCATAAGATCAAAAGCAAAAATATCAACAGAAAAATGTATCTAAGCTCAAAAACATTTATACACAAAATATCAACAAAATCTAACCACATCCAAAACCAATATTTTGCAGGGGGGTCCCTACACCCCCCCACTAATTATATATATCAACTCCGAGGTCGCACAACAGTAGGGAAGTAGCATAAACCCTCCTCTACACACACACACATGTCTCATCAAACAGTGAATATGAGTGAACCTCTAAACAGCGGTCAGTTTAAAGTGAATGCTCAAAAAAAAAATTCAGTTTCTATTTTTTTGCAGAAGTGCAAGCTTCCTACACTTTCTGCCAATTATATATACTAAGTCTGAGATTGCACAACAGCAGAGTAAGGACAAATTCCCTTACCCTGCTGTATAGCAATCCCATTCAAAAAACTGCCCTCAGAAACTTCATCAGGAATAATGTTTGCTCACATGAGCATGCTCTTCTTTTTTTTTTTTTTTTTTTTTTTCTTACAGCACAAAAAAGCATTTGCTTTATGTACCTGGATGGCAACTGTGTATGGTTCAAGTTATGTTACAGAGAAACATGTCTTCTTCTGATTTTATTTTGAGCAATCTTCAATGTCTGGCAACAGTAATTTTATCCCGAAGTATCGATCTCTTTACTTTGCGCTTAATTTGCTCAAATTATAATTTTCTGTTGGACACCATGCAAAGTCTCTCTCATACTTTTTAATTTTATTGTGTGAAAATCCTGTAATACTTTTATTTGTTATTTTTGTCTGATGTGTGTAGCTTGATTTTTTTTTTAAGTTTTATTGGAATTTACTGTTGGAGCTTTGCTGTTTGGGTCTTTCTTATTAATAGACTGTATCCCATGTGACCATACCAGCCAATAAATAGAAAATACAAGGAATTATAAACATTGAATAGAGTGAAACCATGTTAAAGCAGAAAGTACTTTGTGAAGGTAATGTTAATATGGTTTACCTTCATATGTGCATTCTGCACATGGGCGAACGGCAGATGTTCGACTCAAACGTCGAACGAAAAATACTTTGTGCAATGAGCGAATGCACAGTGAAATTCGCTTATTGCAGATTCAGCATTTTGGGTGCGGATTGCACTATAGTGGGGATCGGAAAATGGACCCTTTCCCCACTGTAGTGCGATCTCGGAGTTAGTATATTAAAGTAGGGGGGTGTGGGGGGTGCAGGGGAGCTTGCCCCCCTGCATTACACTTCATTACACTTTGTAATCAACTTTTGTGTTCGAAAATCAGTGAATCTGCTTTTCGATTAGCTGATTTTCGAATATTGGAAACTGTCGCGGTTTTGTGTTTTATGTTTACAATTCGCTCATATGAGCAATCGCACAAGTGATTTTCGGCTATGTAAAGGTAATCCTGTTAATACACCTGTTTTCACACTGGTCTTGAAGCTCTTACTTGTTTCTCATACAGTATCACTTGCGTACACACTTTTAGAGGAAGCATTGTGAAAGCTCTTTCCTGCTATCCCAGTTAGCTGATCAGTACCTCAATCCACTTATCAAACTCAGGTTATTAGCAGTTTAACTGTTGGCATTATTCCCTTGCAAACTGATGGCTTAGTAATCATCTTATTAAAGAACATATATGGGGATGATCGACACCTTTAAGTACATACAGAGAATCCATGGATTCCAAGTAGGTATTATGTTTCAACAACAGATATTTGTGAGAATAACAAAACATAATGGAGAGCTTCCCATGTTCTGGAACAAGATTCCAATCTACATTAGGCAGAGCTCCTCGCTAACCCTCTTCAAGAGAAACCTTGATGAGTGTATGGGAAACAGAAAGTTTACCCCGGGGATCACTTCAATGGCTCTGCTGGACAGAGACACAGGGAACTAATCTAAGGGGGTGGCGAAAGCCAACACATTCCGGCTAGGCTTATAAATGCCTTCGGGCAGATAGCCTAGTGAACCTATTACTTCTCAGGAAAGGCAGTGGATGAGTTGTATAACCTTCATAGAGACAAAGTGCTAGAAAACATGAATGTACAGTACAGGCATAAAGCAAATCTTTCATAAAGATTAGTAAAGATAAGCTGCTGGTTAAGATCTGAAGTTTATCCAAGAGGTCTGGAAATGAGCATACCAGGTGTGTTAAGTGAGTCTTATTTGCTGTCAGAATATTTTCTCCATGCTATTGGTATTTGCTCTTGAATTAATTTCACTGGTTAATGACTGTTTTAACAAAACCCATTTGCCTATACCAGATTGACAGAGAAAGCTTTTGACAAAAAGTATTTCTAATGTTCTCCTTTGTTTGCAACCTTAGAAGTTGCATATTAAGGGGTGAGGTGGGTGCAACTTCCATCATTGTTAGTGTGTGTGTGGGGGGATTTGCCTACATGTAAAATCCTTTCATCACACACCTGTCCAGTTTGTTAGGTATGGCTGAACATGCCTCAGGTGCTGGTCACTAACTCAGATGTACCAAATCTAACTCTTACATTTGTTTTATTATGAAACACTATGGCCTCAGCAGTTCTGCACAGGTAAAGCCTTAGTAATTGTAAATATTTTCTCTCTGTTCTGTGAACAAATCATATTGAAAAGAATGGTGGTAGCATAAGAATTTGGTAATTAAGTGGTGTACAAGCAACATTTATGGCTATCACTTTAAAGGTCTGTTGTGTTTCTGACCAGTGCACTTGTGTGTGTGTCTCTCTGCTTTATTTCAAACACTTTTGGTTTTGTTGTAAAGAACTAATTTCTAGCAGAAATGTGCCTATGGATGTTATAGTACTTACGGATGCAGAACAGACATTGAAAGAACAATGTCTCCAGTACACTGTGCATAGACTGCCTAAATATCTAACTAAAACAGTCTGTATACTTTCAAAATGACTTGCATGCTCAGGAGTTCACCAGAATCTCCTCAGTCTCTGTGCTTATGCTATCTGTTTAGCTAATCTGACAATTCCTTTTCACAAACCCCTCCTGTACTAGTGTACTTCCTGGCAGTCTGTAGGAATATGAAGTTACTCTAAATGACATAGAGTTTATCTCTGGGACTCTACTCCAAAAACTCCTTTCAGTATGGAGTGCTTTTAGTTGGCTTATTGCTAGAATACATAAAAGCTGGAAAATGGTACAACTATTATTTTTTTTTGGACTTCATACTTAATATGAGTTCTTGGTGTTACATAGCATCAGTGTGTATTACTTTGTACAAAATAGGCACAAAACATGCATCCATAATATTGCATAGAAAGTCGGTCCCTCTACTGACATATCCAACTATAGACCCATAGGTGGTCCTTCTACTGACATATCCAACTATAGACCCATAGCCATTCTGTTTCCACTTGCTAAAATCTTAGAAAAATGTATTCACAAACAACTCTTAGAGCATTTTCTATCCAGTAACCTATTGTCTAATACACAACATGGTTTCTAGCTAAGGCATAGCACCGGTACAGTTCTAATCAGCTTTACTGATACTGTAAATCAATTTAAAAACAAAAAACAACTAGTCTCTGCTACCTTCCTAGACATGTCAAAAGCATATGGCACTGTATTACATCAAATACTTCTTAACAAACTAGCTTCCTATCACTCCAGTCCAGAAGCCCTAAAATGGTTTCATAGCTACCTGTCTGATAGGAAACAATCCACTTTATGGGACAATAAACTCTTCCCCCAACTCCCTATAAGTGTTGGAGGCCCACAAGGTTCAATCCTAGGACCACTGCTGTTCACAATTTTTATTAATGATGTTAACACCACAGGTAACCCAGCAACAATTGTACAATATGCTGATGATGCTTCCTTAATCTGCTCCGCCCCCCACTATCAAAGAATTCCAAGAAGAAACTCAAGCAGCCCGCCACAGCATTGAAAATTACCAAACAGTCTATCAACTTATTCATAACTCCCAAAAAAAAACAAGCTCATGGTTTTCCAGCATTCCCCGACAGCTAACAGTCTACCCCCTATCTATATTTCCTCTTCCAATGGCACTAAAATAGAGCCCGTTGAACATACAAAACGTCTCTGTGTCACAACTGATCGTGGACTTAAGTTTGACAAACACCTTGCACTAACTATTAAAAAGGTTCATGTCAAACTGGGTTCACTCTACAGGGCTAAAGCATATCTCACTGACCATGCTAGACTCACAACAGCAAGAACCCATCTATTATCTTGCTTTCTGTACTGCTCTCAAATATTTACCAATCTTCGCAAATCTGACCTAAATATTCTTGAATCTTGCAATAACAAAATTGCCAAATTTGCTACCAGTCAGGTCTCACAGATCTCATCATTGTACTGCCCTCCTCCAGCTAAACTGGTTAGAGCTGCCTCATCTTCTTACCCTGAACCAACTAGTAACTGCTCACATAGTGTTATACAAACCTGACAGCTGCCCAGCACTATCTTATCTTGTCCAAACCTGCAGTAACCTAACATCCCTTAGGTCTGCTGATAAAATACTGTTAAAAGTTATTAAAGCACAAAACTGTCATGGCATCTCTTTGTACTCCCATATCATTGCCAAATAACGGAACTCTCTACCACAGCATATTAAGTCCATCAGTGACACACATACATTTAAACATACCCTAAAGGAATATTTCTCTAAACATAGGCTTTGCTCCTGTTTGCACCCAGGCTAAACCCTTTAACCTGTAAATGGTTAAGTCCTTTTTTCTCATTTCTCTATACATCCTGGCTTTTTAAGACTTCTTATTCTAAGGAGAAAAAAAACATACATGGTACAACTGTTTATAGTTTGATATGACCACCATTGTTACTTTTTTATAGACGCCATGTTAAGAACCTTGTAATTTGAATTTCTATTTGTATGTTTACTTTATGTACTGTTATCAGTGAAATAATTATATGTCAGATGCAAAAAGTCTATGTAATTTTTCTTGGAGCTTTTCTCCCCGGGTCTGCACTAAAAATGGGCTACTGGCCCAGTCGGACACTACAAGGTTAACAAATGAAAATAAATAAAGTATTTCTGTATCGTGGAGCTCTTCTGATTGCCTAGCTGAACATGTGACTCCCAACAGATTCAGATTTAGAAAAGGGGCAATGCTCTGTTCAGATGGATGGTCAGTCTACTTAAGCTGCGGCATCACTTAATTACCGCACCTACAATGAGTGATTAGCAAAATGCTAACTATGTTATGTTATTGTTTAAACTGGTGATGCCTTGTGTTCTTCCGGATCTATTATTGCTAACATTTTAAGCATTTCACATACAGTACAGATTGTTAACACACTTTTGTTAAATTTAAGAATGACACGGCCTGTCCTCTACTATTTCCTAGATTAGTAATTTTTCCAGTAGTTTATTTAAAAATTTGTTGACAGCAGTTTTTGTCCTATTGAAAATGCCTATCTCCTAGCATGCCTACTATGTGAAGGTTAGAGTACAACTTTTCTTCCAGGGTTCCCTATGTAAATGTACTTTGCTGACACATCTGCCTACCTGTCACCTGTTTTTGTTTCTGTTCTGTACTTACTCTGATGTTTGATTGCAGCCTGAGAAATGATAGTATGCATTGCATGGAAGGGATCATGTAAGGTTCCTTCTCATTTAACTTGAATCATCTAAATTAAAAGGCAGCATGTTTTTCTGGTCTGTTTTGAGATTTAGCCTAGTATGTTCAGTTATTTTTATCAGATGAAGTAAATTTGGGGTATTTAACAGGAAGCAGCATGCCATATTCACAATAGTGAGACCATGGTTTAGTACAGTCTGAGCAGTTCCAGCACTGCTGATGAGCTGTGGTCCATGGCTTGTGTGGCCATTGGGTAATAGTTTCATTAAACACCCTCTTGGTGAGGCCCTTTTGTGGGAGGTTGGTGCTGGTAATGACCAGGCTGAAATCCAAGTAATGATAGATGGGTTCAGTGCACAGTGGGTGAGGCTCTTGTGTGATTTATTTATTTATTTATTTAACATTTGTTAACATTTGTTGTGATATGTAGGTGTTGGTGACAGGCTGAATTTTCACTATTTCTGCACAATGTTATGAGCCTAAACAAGAAACTCCACATCCTACAAGCTCCTCTTACTCTGGAGTATATAGACATCTGTTCAATTACTGAGACATGGTTTAAATCTGAAGAAAGGATGTCAGCAGTGCAAGTCTTTAGTGCCTTACACACATTTAGACCACCAGCTACACAGAGAAGGATAAAACGTGGAGGGGGTCTCAACATACATTAGCAACAATTATACCTATAGGTTGGTTAAACAAGACAATGCCGTGGGATTTATCCACATGAAAATCACCGTAGACAAAGTTCCATACCATACCCTAGCAAGTTAGAGGTCACTCTGTATGTCCCAAGAATCCCATAGCTCATACCCAGACCTACTGGAGACCCTTACCATTAAACCAAATACCCTATTCATTGCAGATTTTAACTACCACTCTGTAGACTGGGACACGCACAGTCTCATGCAGGTACAGTGATTCTTGGATTTAACGCAAATACCCTTGACCAGATAGTGTGCACACCCACCAGAGATTCAACCATACTGGACCTGGTACTCACCAGTACTGGAGAGAGCTGCACACCACTCTGTGTCAAGTCCTCACTGCAGAGGTTGGACCACAAAGCTGTCTCCTTTGAAGTAAAAATCAACTCAATAACCCTAGAAAACCCCATAACAGTTAGGAACTACTCCAAAGCAAACTACATCATATTAAGCAATACTTTGTCAAAATTTAATGCCCCTCCTAACCCCAGATGCACAACAACCTATATGGAATTTTTCAGAGAACCTCTACAGCCATGTAAATGGCTGTATAGAGGCTGCTGTACTTACTAGAAGTCAAACCCAAAACAAACAACATTGGTGGAATCCTAACCTTAATAGGGTATACAAGAAAATAAAAAAAGTCATGGATAGAATCAAATAAAGCGACTCCCATAATGATAAGAACTCTGTAATTAATTAGTCCTCCTAATTTCCTGTTTAGTTAAGTCCAACAAGGCAAAGTATGAGGTCAAGGTAGCCTCAAAGGCTAAAGACATGTACAAGGCCTTCTTACAACTATGTCCATAATTTCAAAGGCAGCACATAGCAGTGTGCTGGAATGGTGATCAGTGGTGCCATCTTCAGTGAGCAGAGTGACATAGTGAATCTGCTGGCTGACATATTCAGCTCAAGCTTCATCTCCACTCCCCCCCCCACTTCCCCCCATGAAATATCTAATAGCATAACTGCTCTCCCAACTATTAGCAGGGAGCAGGTCCTGGTGGCACTGGCTAAAGCCAAAAACACAACCTCAGTGGGCCCCAACAATATCCAGGGATGCGTGCTAAATAGCTTTAAACATGACCTATCAGGACCACTTGTCAGTTTTCAACTATATCCTCAAAACAGGCTTTGTAGCATGACAATGGAGACCGCAACTGTTATCCCATTTCACAAGGGTGGCCCACAGAGTGACACTGGAAACTACAGACCCATTAGTCTGACTAGTCTAATATGCAAAGTCATGGAATGAATTATCATGGAAATGATCAACAAGAACATAAGCAAACTTCAGACACTGGACCCTTCCCAGTTTGGCTTTGTCAAGGGAGGGTCATGCCTAACTAAACTTGGTGGACTTCCTTGCAAAGGTTACCAAGGCAATGAATGTGGAGAAGATGGTACAAACCACCTACTTGGACCCTGGCTAATGTATTCAATATGATGCCCAACTTTTAGGTACTGTTGAAAAACTCACCAAACTGGGCATATAGCCCTATGTAACTCACTGGATTATCAGCTAGCTCACAGACAGGACCCGGAAAGTCAGGATTGGTAAGACCATCTCTACCAAGTGACAGGTCACCAGCGGGGTACCTGAGGGCTCTGTGCTGGGACTACACCTATTTGACATCTACTTCTCAGTGGTACAGGCTAATGTAAAAGGCCTTTGGCTGAACAAGTTCACAGAAGAATGCAAATTGCAAGCTCTCATAGGTTCCCCTCATGGCACAAACATCTTACAAGAGGGTCTAACAGAGACAAATGATTAGTGCCAAAGTCATGGATTAAAACTTAATGCCAAGAAATGTATTATAGTGCCTTTTAGTTAAACAGCCACCTAGGCTAATCACTCTATCAATTAGACATGCTTAAGAGTTGATCCGGTAGTCGGGGATCTGAGAATATATGTAGCTAGTAATCTTGGCCTTTGACCAACATGTATTGAAGATAGTAAGAAAAATTATTCTAGGTCACCCAGCTTGTAAGTAAGGGCATGGCATCAAGGTCCAAGAAAGTCACAGTGACACTTTATTCAGCCATTATCAGACCCATCATTGAATATAATGACCCCTTTGGCATGTACCTGACCAGACATATGCAACAGCTGAAATGCCAACAAAGGTTTTTTACCAGAAGAATACAGGGTATAAACACATCGTCCTATACAGACTGCCTTAAAGCCCTGTCTCTATACTCTGTCTGTATAAGGCCTCCTTGGGTCCAGCTCTGATGGATCATTTGCACATCTGCAAAATGAATAGCAGCAGAACAGCAACAGAACCACTGGATCCAAGGATTTAAATTTTGCTTGTGACATAAATAGGACATGCTGGTGAGACAGATATGTGTCTTAGAGGATTCTCATGCTCTGGAACAGGATCCCCAATTGTGTGAACAGACTCCATCACTAACCCTTTTTAAGTGTAACCTTGACCAATGGATGGTAAACTAGAAATTCACCACAGGTCTGGCACCCATGTCTCTGACAGAAAGAGGCATACAGTAATTATGCCCAAGCTAACATAGCCCCAATATAACCTTCAGAAACATCCTAACTAACATACCCACTCATAATAAATGCCCAGGATACCTAGGGACACAATTCAGTTGGGTTGATCGGCTATGCTTATAGAGGCCTTGGTGTTCATTGGCCTAGTAAATACTTGTGAACCTGTGTGTGAGGTGGGCCCCTTAATTGTAGTATTGTGCTGGTAATAGCCTTGATGAATAGACAGTGAATGCAGCTCTAGTTTTTAGGGAGGTGCTGGTAAGGTCCTCCTGCACTAATGTGATACTGGTAGTGACAATGTTGAATTTGTTGTTGTTGGGGCTCTTGTGCAGACCATCTAGTCCATAAGCACTTGTTAAACTACTGGTTACTTGGTTCACCTTCTCAATGAAAGATAGTTTGCTTCCAGAGATTCAGCAGTGCAAGACAAGTATGTGTCTGAGCATACCAGTTCAAAGGAACCACATGTGCTAAGGGAGGAGCACTTTAGGGGATTACGTGGGTTGTTGAAGATCATCATCTTTGTTATAGCAGTGAAAGGATTCATTTATGGGTAAAATCAATACTTATTGTCCCATAAAATGCATTGTTAGATATAAATAAGGTATCCAGAAAAGGGCAGTAATATGTAACAAGAAGTAACAGGATGGCACTTCAGGGATACCTTGAGTCAAGGATGCTGGCTATATCCATGATTCTCAAATGTGAACCAAATTAAGGTTGCTATTAAAACACAGTTCAGCTAGGATTCATATGGGAAGTGAGAATAACTGCTTAATCACTTTTGATAGTTTGTTATGAGCAACGTCCTTCAGCTCTCTAGCAGGGATAATGTGCACTGGTAATGGGATACAATTCCTTTTGGAACTGGTTTGCATTTCAGGTACTGAAATGCAAGAGCAGATTGGTCATAGCTTAATGCTATACCCTGGCTCTGTCCTTACAGCTGCATTCAACTCAACACTTGTTCAAAAACTTCACAAGAAATGGATTTATGGTTGTGTGTCCATCATCACACACCTTCCAATTTCTTAACTTAACGTTTCTGCCATCACCAAAGACACATCTCAAATTCAAGTCACACAACGCTGGTACTGGGAATATTCGCTCTTTGCCCTTCTGCCTTATGCTTACAAATGCACTTTCGAAACAAGCAATATAGTTTCAGTAGAAGTTTGTCAAAAAGTATATAATTAACTCTTGACTTTTGTTGCACTTCAATGTTGTACTGGTAAAAATGGCATTGTGTAACTGTCTTTCATTTTTATAATAAAATAAAAATGTGTTCAGTTTTTTGTATGATTATATTATTTGTGGAGGTAGTGCTTTACATTTTAGGAAAATATAGCCTTGATGCATATTTTTGTGAACGTGTTTGAACTTGTTAGAAAGTTACAAAATTATTGGTTTATAATTAATCTACAGCAAAATTTGTATGCCTTCTAGAAAATGTTACTCGATATATAGCAGCTCTGTTCTCAGAACTTAAAGTTTCTTTTTTGCTTCATTTGTAAAGCATTATCTTTTTCATGTTGACCTATTTTTGTACAAAGTGATGCAAATCAATAAAAAGAATGGTGACTGTTATTGTTAGACTGTAACATATGCATTGATGCATTCTGTATCTTTAGCTAGTTTTTTGTCATATGTATCTGAAACTCAGTTTAAAAGTGTGAACAAGTCCCTTTCTTGTGCAGTGCAAAAAGTTAGTTTCACTATTCCCTAAAAAGTAAAAACGGATCTTAAAAAACATTAACTGTTCTGGAAATTGAACAATCTCAGACTTTTAGAATGGTAATCAACTCCATGGATGTATTTGCATTTGCTTGGATGGGGAGGATTTATTGACAGGTCTGATTTTGACTTTGGGTGGAAAACCATTGTGCCTTGTGCACACTGACAAAAGCATGTTTTCCTGTGTGTTTGTCTTCAGAAATTCTATCACTACCAGTTGTATGTGAGCAGTGCCCAATAGTTCAAACAGTAACATAATGTGAATGAAAGACATAGCTGCATGGAACAACAGCCCATTAACAGCTCATCATCATGATTCTGAATGAAACGCTGTGCAGTTATTCTGGAATGATCAGCACTGTGCAGTTA